>NW_026988450.1:26455000-26525000 GCF_030222135.1 Aotus nancymaae
TATTACACCAACAGTGTGGATAAATTACGCTTGCATACCACCAATCACAGGCACGAGGCGGCCCTGAAGCTCTACAAGGTAAGCAGTGACATCCATTTCCGTTGGCACAGAGTAGAAAAGGGAATTAACTGTTTCAGAGCTTGGAGCACAAGTCTCCAAATTAAGAAAAAGAGGAAAAAAAAAAAACAAAGGACAAGGCACACAGTTTCTAATTAACATTACTAAAAACATATTGAAGCATATGGAATTGGAGATTTTATTTATAAAGTTTTACCCTATATCCCATTTACACCTGTCTCAATGGCATTGATTTCTTCACTGGCTTCCTTAAAAGAATTTTTGGGATGGTATTACATATAAAATAATACTTTTTAAAGCTATTGATTTTTTTTTTAACCTAGCAGCACTCTTGGCTAAATGTAAATTGTTACAGGGAGCAGAAGACAAAATCAGTGCCCAACCTTGTGGATGCATAATCTTTCATTTGGTGACAAACGAGGACGCTCCAAACATGATATTTGCTTCTTTGTTTTCCTGTGTGTGCTCAGTAGCACTGAGTAAACACAATCTCCCTTAGCATCCTTAGAAGTCTCTAAAAGTAAACTCTGTTGTTATTTTGCATAACTCTTTTCCCACCTATTATTACTTCCCCCCAAATGGGTGTGGTATAGATAAATATGCTTATACAATGGCAAATATACTTTTATCTTTCCTCGGAAAACTATGCAGATATAATGAATACATGCAAGTGATGAACACCATTTATTACAGAACTTGCCTTGACTTTTTCTAAACCCTAATTACTGATTAATTTATTTTCTGCAGTCTGTTCACTGGATTGTCTTGATTGTCTTGGTTCAAGTACAAATATAACACATTTATTATGATGATGAATAACTTGGTAACTTATTAAAAACTTCTTTTTGTCTAGAGGATATTAAAATTCAGAAAACACTGCAAACCATTAGTCATTGTAACAAGCTCTAAATATGATTACAAAATCCATTTTGCAAGTGTTATCTATTGATTTATACTAGAAATCAGTGATAACTATACTATCAGGAGTCAACCAGTGATTATCATACCTATGACTTTTCCAACACTATTTTAAATTGTGACCACACACAAAAAGAGCAGATCGTGTCTATTTAGATTAGGTGCAGGAATTATTTATTTGGATTGGTCTAGTACTATGTGTTTGGGTTGTTTCTTGAAGTTCAAATTCTAGATAGATGTACTGTGCATAAAATCCTAATGACTCAGTGTGAGAATTTGTAACACTGTTCCTGTGATATTGGCACTCTGTGGATCAATAATGAAAGCATTAGATTTGGGTTACGTTACAGAGTTTGAAGGGAGTGCAGGCCCTAATATGAGATGGAAAGCTTCTAAGTTGACAGTATTGAAAATATAATATAAAGGATTAATTGTATTATAATTCATAGGCTTTGCAGCAACAGTTGACAACAGTTCAATTGTCTACCTTTTCTGTTGATATCTGACCTATTAAAACTTTTAGAATACCTAGGAGAGAAAAACAAACATTAAGTTTGTATAAATAATAGATTTAGACCCTGGGAGCTATATAGAATATTCATGAACTGTATTTATATTCATGCAGTTCCTCTAACACTTTAAATTAATATGTTGTGAATAGAAGATATAAATGTACAAATTTTCTATTTCTTAATCTTTTGTGGAAACCTAAAGGAAGGTAGAGTGTTATTGTTTATCTTTTCAGGAAACATTATTTAATATTGATTGATGATTATTTTAATAGGGGTGTGTGTGTTTGTGTGTGTGTGTAAGTTTATCCATTCATTCCATAAGCAGGGATTGACCACCTCATTCTCTGCAGAGCAATTTGCTAGGTGCTACTGTTACTCTTGAAGTTCCTTTTCATGGGGAGTTGGATGTTGTCTTTGAATTTATAACAACCAATTAAGATAAAAGCATGATTAGAAAGAGGGCCTTAAAGCAGAGAGAGAGGTTTAGATCTCACAACCAAAAGGTGTACTCTTTCCTGAAAAATCTTATAAATCATATAAAAATGTACTCTTCTTTAGTTGCTTGTCTCTTAAACACCCAAGTATCCTTGTTCAGCATAGTGTTTAAATATGGTCAGCAGACAAACTTACTTTGAACAAACTTACCTTGAATTAATAGAAGATTGAAGAGATCAATATTTGAGCTGTTGAAACTTGATATTAGACAACTGAACTTTATTATTGTGCATTATCTTTCAAGAAATATGTATTATTTCTAGTAGTAACTGGAAAAATACTCCAAGTAGCATTGTGTTGAGGATGCCACTTCCACACTGATTTCTGAAACTGTGTGAATCATAGAGGATTTTCAAGTGCAGTAATGAGGATATTAGCAAGCTTGGTTGGCTTGTGTTGGCAAAATAAAAGTGGTTCATAAGTAGCATTAATTGCTTTTAAATGAGAACCTAACAAATTGGCCTAAGCCTGGAAAAAAATGTTGGCTAAAATATTATAATTAGACTTAAAATAGTTTCAGAGTTAATGGCTAGACAGTAATCTCCTATATAAAATTCATTTTCATTAGGAGTTTAATTTACATCATTTTGCATCATGAATTATTTAAACATTAAGGGGAAGTGACAAGTAGCAGTTATAAGACAAATACAGAGCTGCGAGAAAACAGCTTGTCTTGTTATTGACAACATATTGATTCATAACACTAAATGTGGTGATGTGTCGTTTCAATTTGAATAGGCCACTTTACCTCTTGCATTGTTAAACTGCAGTAGCATTACCTAAAAGTGTGTCCTTATTCTAGGTTAAGGAGGTTAAAAGTTAAAGGTTAAGGTTAGCTTAAAAGCATCATCTGCCTAGCTGCTTAACTTGAAACTGATCAATTTAATGAAAATCTGTTTTACAGATGTCGTTTTAATGTATTTGGCAGGATTTAGGCAGCTTTAACATTAGACATATGCTAGTAAAAATTATTTCTTTATTTGACCAGAACAACACCTTTCCTTTTATGTTTAAGGTAGAAGGCTTGTGGGTTATGGTATTTTGGCAAAGAACCCAGAAGCAGAATGTGTTGATGATCTTTCCATATGGACTCAAAAAAAGAATACCTTTATGTCTATTGCTAATGATGACTGCAAAAACAAACAAAGCTATATTCATTTTTTGGCAGCATTATTTTCCTTAGAATTTTTTTAAAAGCACTCTTGTTACTGTTAAGAAAATCTTACTCGTTTCTTCAAGTGAGATTCTCTGAATTGCTAAGCACTATTAAATTTTGACTTTTCCTCCAGAAATTTTAATGATGAAACAGAATTGCTCTAGGAAAATAAAACAATAAAATGAAACTGAAGATTGCCCATAATCTTTACGTTTAATGTTTGAATGTGTATTTAAAGTGAAATTAATAAATACAAAATGTATAGATAGCTACAATCAATCTTGCAAGGTGAATGTGTGTGTGTGTGTGTGTGTATAAAACAGTGGTTTCTCAGCTAACCTGTTTATTAGATTTAATTATATTCTTCTAATTTCATGCCTTTCTATTCTTTACAAATATTAGTCAATTGATTAAATAATTGGTTCTCAATAAATATATGTAGAATGAGTGATGGATTAATGAATAAACTAAGGAACAAGTTAAAGAAATGCCTTTACTCCCAGTCTTTATTTTTAAAAAATGCACTGTAATTTTGTCTACCCCTTAAATGATCTCAAGCTTTTTCTGAAGAGTCTAGTAAAAAGATATAATGAAAACCACATAGGACTACACTTTTAAATTGAGGAAGAACAACTGAAACTAGCAATATTTTGGATTTACAATTTAGTTTGTTCTTGGCTCAGTATGACCAAGACTTTTGTGGCCAGCTGATTAGTCTAATCATCATTCAGTGCAGGACATATAAATACTCTTGCTGCATCTGTACTTCGGCCACTCTTTTAATAGTATATTTATTTATAAGTGAGGTGTTCACACCTTTGCTTGTTCAAAGTCACAGCCTTAATTATAGTACCTTTTTTTCCCCCTTCCTGCATCTGCTAGTAGTGAAGCAGAGTAGTCTGTCTGAATTCCATAATGCCTTTTTCATATTTGGATTTCAAATTGACTGAAAGCAGTGACCAAATTGCCTGTCTCCATGGTGAGCAAAGGAACACACTTGGGATTTAGACCTAGGTAACTTTTAGTGTAAGGTTTCCCCCATGGAGCGTTTTTTGGGTTTTTCTCATTATCCATGTTGTGTATTAAAGAATCTTGGTTAAGAACAAAAATCAAGGTGTTGGGAAGCCCACAGAGAAGAATGCAAAGAGGCATATTGGGAAAAGTACGTGTAAAGGAAAAAAAAATGTAATAACTAAGGTTCACCTACTTTTTGTTTTTTCCTAGTAGAAAATAATAACCCGATCAATTTGGAATTAACAAAGAGTCACAGATATTTTCATTTCAGTAGGCCTGAGTCCAACTTTGCAATTTAAAATCAAATATACCAGATATGTACCATTTCAATTATCAAACTGCCATTGTCCTGGTGTGATGGTAAAGGAGGTCAGGAGATTGTGTGGTACACATTTACATAAAAGTCATTGTGTGGAAAGAAATTGGAATATGTGTGTGTATCTAAGAAACCAAAACAAGTTTTTTGTAATCTTATTCTAGTCATTTGTTTAGATGAAGAAAGCTGTTTTCAGAGATAAACAAAAGTTATTCTTCTCTGTTGCTAAACATTAACCTGAATGCGAAAATTTTTGCACTTTTGTATTAGTTTCAGATTTATGTTCATTTCAAGGTTGAAATGCAGTGTGAAATTTAATTCCAGTTGCAGGATTTGTTTTAAAAAAAACTAATCACAATTCAAATTATTCTATTGTATTCTCATATAAATAGGGCAAAGATTGAAAAAAACAGTTTCTGTAGTAGAATAGACATACTTGCATAATACTTATAACTAATAAATACACAGACTAAATAAAGAGGAGTTGGTTTGCTAATAGCAACTAATAAATCACTGGTGTTTTCAGATCAGATCTAATTGGCCAGCCCTATCAACTACGTCTACTTCTGTTTTTAAGCTTGACTTTTGCTGAAGCACAGCTATGTATTATAAAATGGCCACTTCAGCACAAATACGGACTTTCTCACTGTGTGAATTTCTCACTGCATGAAATTGTTATCAAACCCAGACAAAATTTAAAGAAAGCAAAATGTGTCATTGGAACCTTCCTACTCTATTTTCTGTATGTCTTTTCTTCACCAATGCCACTGTCTCCCTACATATCAGGCATATATCGTTATGCTCCTTTCTATTTTCTTGAAATCCTTACTATTTTACCCCACCTAGGTCTTCTCTTTTCTTCATGGAAACATTCCATGTTGCAAGATTACCTATCTAATTCCCCACAGAAAACTAGCATTCCTTTAATTAAGGGGAATGAAGCCTTTGTATAAAAGCAGAGTCGTGCATTCAAAGGTGTAATTGACTTAGAAGTCTTCTTCAGCATGCATTTTTTAAAAAGGAACTACCTAATCTGGAGGAATCTCTAATGTTTGTGTGGAGTGGAGTGATTATGTCAGGATTGGGTTAAGGTAGGGCAGTGCCCTTCAAGAGCTTTCTTCATTTACTCCTGAAGACACACACAAACACACACACACCACCACCACCACAACAGACCACACTTCAGAAACAGAGTCAACAATTTGTCACTCGTAGTTATGTCAACTCACACTGTATGATTCACATTACATTATTTTGTGTAACTTGTGTTCATTCTATTTTATGTGAAGTGCAGGGATGATTTAATCAAAAGTGTTAAATTGCTCATTTGTCACCCACCCTGAGGTCATTTAGGTAATGCAGACAAAGGTGTTCTCTCATAATTAATGTGCTCTCCCCATGTGTTTCTGTGGCTTAAATATAATAGTCCTTGTCATTGGAGCTTGTTGAAAATTGCTGAAATGTTCAAGTGGGTGCTGCTATGCCATGCCATAATGCAGTCAAAGTCATATGTTAACCAGGCCTCACACTGCTGAAAGGGTCTTGGCCCTGGGTGGAGTGAGGAGGAGCTGGCATATGTATAATGACCGTAGTTCTGCTTCCAGAACATCTGGCCTCCCTGAGCTCTGCTGGAAATGTTTTACCAAGTTTGCCTTGAGTCTGAAGCTCTGCTCAGGCCGAGTTCAGTTAGATGTGGGGATTTGTTCATTATTCAGATAATTCAAGACTTAAAAGGTGTTTTCTTCCTGCCCCCCAAATTATTATTGTGTGTATATATATATTATGTGTGTGTGTGTGTGTGTGTGTGTATATATATATATATTATGTATAGTGTATTCCAAGAGAGCGTATAGGAGGGTATGATTTGTTATCAATATATATATATTGTGTGTATATATATTATGTGTGTGTGTGTGTGTGCATATATATATATATAATGTATAGTGTATTCCAAGAGAGCATATAGGAGGGTTTGATTTGTTCAAAAAGTGAAGGACAGGCATGGAGACACAGCCACCAATAACCATGAGGAAACACCTTCACAGATTCCATAACCTAGGAGGATGGAGATTGGTGTAACAGGCACAAGCGCCACCATTCTGTCTGTAGAATACACAAACAGTATCCCAGTTTTTACTTCTGGTAAATATAGAAGCACTTATTGAACACGTACTATGTGCACAGTTTTGAAGTGTCTGGTACAGTGGTTGTGTCCCATTAACGTGATGGAATATAAGGCATCTTTCTAAGTGCTGCTCAGAGATGGGAGTTTTCTAAGGTGACACTTCCTAACTCATTCTGCTCACCAATATTATGGGTTAGATTTGGTGATTAGATGTCGGGGACATTAAAGTTGTTCAGAGTTAAATCTATGAATCTAGTCATCAAAGGTTTCCATGCTTTTTTCAGCAATGGTTAGTCAAAGGGCTGTATGTGAGTGGTCTTTTGAGTCATCAGTATATGTAGTATAATGTCACTTCTATGTCTTGGCTTACTATTATTGCCCTATTGCATAGCAAGACTTTATTGATCAGTTTTAGACAAGGATTTTGGTGGGAACTTGAGGGCATAATAGAGCTTTTCTACTAGTTCAGACGTATACATAGTTTTCAAACATGAGGATGATTCTACTAATGCATCGCCTAGAATATGATAAAGAAAACCACATAATGAAGAATGCAGGTCAGGCGCGGTTGCTCACACCTGCAATCCCAGCACTTTGAGAGGCAGAGGCGGGTGGATCACGAAGTCAGGAGCTTGAGATCAGCCTGGCCAGCATGGTGAAACCCTGTCTCTACTAAAAATACAAAAATTAACTGGGCATGGTGATATGTGCCTGTAGTCCCAGCTACTCAGGAGGCTGAGGCAGAAGAATCACTTGAACCCAGTAGTCGGAGATTGCAGTGAGCCGAGATCCCTCCATTGCACTCCAGCCTGGGCGACAGAGCATGAGTTGGTCTCAAAAAAAGAAAAAAGAATGCAAAATGTGTCTAATTACAACTACGATCCACCCCATTAAATAACCAGAATGCAAATGTAGTATGACTCTTGGAAAACCTCTGTAAATTCAGTGTACAATAAGGTCAATGAGCACTCTGCTTAAAGATACATTATTGTAATGACCAGTTAGAGTGTTATCAGAGATAATAACAGTTGTTATGACCACATTTTATTTCACTTGGTTTTATCTCATTTTATTAATATTTCATTTTCCTTATCTTTAAGGAAATTTTGTAATCTTGAACTTACATGTATTAAATGTGCGTATGTAAATATAAAAGTGAATGGAGACCATATTCTTTTGATGCAGAATTTCCTATAGACTTTATTTGACTGGAAGTACTAGCATAAAATATACATTTCTCTCTCTTGTTGCTTAAGGAGTTAGTGGTCGGACTATATTTGTCCATCAAGCAATTTTTAAGGAGTAGTGCAGAAGAAGGTTATGGTTGAAGAATTATTTGTTCCTTGATATTCCTTGATATCTGTTAATAAAATGATTGAAATACAGGACTAAGTGTGGGAAGAAATAATCTATTGATAAATGCAACTGTATCAATTAACTCCAGTTGGAAGGAAAGCTTTTAGGGCTTTAAAATAATGAGTTGTAGTGTGTGATTACATGTCCTGTTGCAAGAAGAGCCTCATTTATAGATAGAGATGGCAATTTACTGTCTATATCTATATATAATTTTGGGGGTATTCAGAATAATTTTACAAAAAAAAAATCCCTCCTGATGCCAGATAATCTGTCAACAGTGAAACCATACTGATAATTGACTTATTTATTGATTGCCTTTTACAATGGCATTGCCTTTTGGAGAAAACATATACTGACAACAATCATATAAGTTAAATTCTTTATGTACATTACTTCACATACTTTTCCAAAAAGCTATATACTATTATTACATTCTGACATACGAGAAAACAGAGTCAGAAAAAAATGTTTTGTTCGAATCCTTATAGACAGTAAGATGCTGAGCTGGAATTCTAACCTTGGCCTCTTTTCAGCTCCTGCCCCTATCCCACATTAATAAAGATTTTTTTAATTAAGAAAACTTCCACATTTGAGGATAGGAAGAGCAGGTTATGGGAAAGGAAGAGAAAAGCTAGGGGCCTCAAAAGCAAAATTCATAATTTTGTCTAGGGCTTAATCATTTTGTAGCCCCCTTTCTCTTCTTCAAGCCAGCAGGTTTTCTTAAAGGTATTGCAGATGCAATAAGAGCTGACTGGTGGGTTTGTGCACATGAATCTACCGAGATTATGAACTTAAACCCACTGGGTCACCTATGAACAAGAAGGAGAAACTGTTGGTTAAAACTGTTAGCTGCTGTATGTCCTGGGATGACAGAGATTTTTCACTTTAAAAGTCTTCCTTTTACTGGCGTGTTTGGATGTTTGGTATATTAAACAGAAAGGACTGATAGAATATTTATCACTTCTAGTGCCTAAGCTCTCAGTGCTTGCAAGTTAAGCACCTTTGGAAGCTGTATTAATTCATTCAGGTCACCAGGGTACCTCAGCAGTAATGTACTAAATGGTACCCTGCTGACCTGAAATAGGGAATGTGCCTCCCTAAGCATTTAACTTACTAGGCCAGAACAACTAAAGCACAATCCACATACTGCTTAGAGCCTGAGTCTCTTTCTCCTTCTCCTGGTATCCTTACTACTACTGGATGAAGCTGTGTTCACTTACTACTTCTTAGAATTTAAAAAAATCATCTTGTTTTTAATTATTATTATTATTATTATCTTACTTTTACATGTTACTTTGATCCATTTAGTTACAAGACTCGTGGGATTTTTTTCGCCATCGTATGTTGCTAATGCACTCCTTTCCTCTCCTTTTCAAAATTTGCTAGTGATTTCAATGTAAAGCCCAAAGTCTTGGTAGAACTACTTATGTTAACTGGAGTTAGAGATGTTTAGAGAAATCTTGCCTCCCTGAATGTGGCTACCTGATCCTGCAGAAAACTGTCAGTCACTGACATTGCTGCAGTTGACCTCATCTATTAAGGAAATGTTCTTTTACTGCAAAGTAACAATAGTCGTAGCTTGGCATAGCATAATTGTTAACAGTATGGAAACTCCCAATATTTATGGCTGGTGTGTGTAAAGCATATATTTAAGAAATTTTTTCTTTTCTTTGTTTTTTTTTTTAGATAGGGTCTTGCTCTGTCGCACAGGCTGGAGTGCAATGGCGTAATCACTGCTCACTGCAACCTTGACCTCCTCAAGACTCCCAAGTAGCTAAGATCACAGGCAGATGCCACCACCCTGGGCTAATTTTTGTATTCTTTGTAGAAACGAGGTTTCGCCACGTTGCCTAGGCTGGTCTCTAACTCCTGGGCTCAAGCGATCCGCCCCCCTCAGTCTCCCAAAGTGCTGAGAGTACAGGCATGAGCCACTGCATCCAGCTTGTAAGGATATTTTGATAACTGTAATATGCAGTATTTTAACTTAAAATATCTCTAACTATTCGTTTGGCAGGCCTGAGAATAACACTAGCGTATATCCTTAGGGCCTAAAATCATTCATTGCTCAATTGCAGAAAATCAGGTAGCAAGTCTAATTGCCGACACCTCTGAAAGAGAGTCAATTTACAAGACATCTCCTTTCAACTCAACATATATTCAGCACTTACTAGTGAGTAACAGAGTAGGTGGTACCAGCGATGGAAAAGGAGGAAAATCATTCCCACTTTTTAAGCCAAATAGTGTTTTTTTGAAAAAGATTAACATGCTAAAATGGGAATTATATAAAGGCAGAATTTGCCTTTTAGAATTTATTTTATTGTGTGAATTTACATCACACAATAAAGGGAGAAAACTTTCTCTTGTTTACTATGTGAGTCCGAGGATCACTATTCTTTTAACAGAAGCCCTGTGATATCTTTTGAGAAGTAATTTGTCTAAATGCAAATTCTGGTTTATTATTTTTTGATTTATTATTTTTATTAGAAAATTAGGTAATTTAAAAAACCCACACATTTGGATGGAATAGAAGTACCAAATATTTCCATGATGAGTATTTCCTGAGAAGTTACTCCCCAGCTTCATAACTGAATTCCTTAAAAATAGATGCAAGGGCAATTTACAAATAACTTTGTTTCAGAAAAAAATAGTCTTGGCTCTCTTAATTCTGTAATTATTAGAAAAACTAAGATGAGATTTTTGAAGAGCTGTTCAATTTTCAGAGCATTAATTCTTAACATAAAGATAGAGGTACTATTTTTAAGTCACAAAACAAGAAAATCTCTTCCTGATTATCTTATTGCTCAGTTTTCTCCATATTTCTGTTTTAAATGTCTGATATAATGTTTAGCTGTAAGTTCCTGTTGCATGTACCAGGTCACTTTATTCCTTCCCATAGAATTATGACTACCCCTTTCATTACAGCAGCTTGCTAGTTTGTTGGCAAATGATTGATACAGAAGTGCATTGAAATTGATCACACACACTTTTCCAAAAACTGAACAATTTAGTTCTTTCAGTGAGTGTAGAACATGGATCTGTTCAGATCTCCTGTGTTAAGTGATTTAAAAGGCCAAATGCCAGTACCTCAATGATATTTTCCATACATATCCAAGGAGACCTATTATCTTTTCTTCATCCAAACATTTTTAGAATTAACTGCGTGTGTGTGTGTGTGTGTGTGTGTGTGTGAGAGAGAGAGAGAGAGAGAGAGAGGTGTGGGGAGAGAGAGAAGAATGAGAATAGAATATATAAAAATGTATTAATATTGATGAAGATTATGGTTAATCATTATTTTGTTTTAAAGTAGATCACAGAAATCTATTCCTGCACACTGTAAGTATTCTCAGTTCCTAGAGATAATAAACCTTTGATGATGTTGTGCAAGACTCGTCAACAAGCACTGAAATCAGTTCTCTTTGTACACATGACTAATCAAAGGATCAAGGAACAGGATATGATTTGCTAAAAGTGATAGTTTCTCCAAAAAGCAAATGGCCTTGCTAATTGTGAGAGCACAGTAAGCCTTTTTTGTCCTACAAAAGGCAGGTCCTGCTCCCAACCTTGGAGTAGGTATTCTTTCACAAAGGCTTTAGCACTAAGTATTTTTTTAAAATTTTTTTTAAAATTAAAGTTTTTCTGAAATTACTGTCTACCTAATTAACACTCTGTTCTTTTATTTGGTCTTAAAGACATAATAGATACCACAAGATTCTTAGACTTAGAGACATCCTTGAAATTCAGGGTATTAGGTAACTCAAACAAGTATCTTCTTAAACTGACCAACTTGAGATGAGATGTCCATAGTGGGAAAATGATGAAATAAGACAGCAACCTCAATATTGAAGTATGCAGTTATATAGGAAAATGTGACTAGAAGATTTAAGAAAGCAGTTCTGTATTAGAAAGGGAAAGGACTAAAGTGATATGCTACAAAATCTACCATGTTGACAGTGCAATGGATCGTGAGACCATTGTCTTCTGCTTTGCTTCTTCATTTTTTTGCTTGCAACAACTCTATTGAGATATAATTCATATACCATTCAACTAATCCATTTAAAGGATACAATTCAATAATTTTAATGATTTTTACAGAATTAAGCAGCCATCACCACAACTGATTTCAGAAGATTTTCAACATCCCCAGAAGAAATCCTGTACCATTTTAGCTTCCCATCCTTATCCGCAATCCTCCCTCCCCCGGTCCTAGGCAATCACTAATTGCTTTCTGCCTCTATAGATTTGCCTGTTCTGGACATTTCATATAGATGGAATGACAGTATATGGAGTCCTTTGTGACTAGCTTCTTTCACTTCGCATAATGTTTTTAAGGTTCATCTGTGCAACAGCATGTATAGCACTTCGTCCATTGCATAGGCATAGTACATTTTATTTATTCCCCTTCAACTGTTGGACATTAGGGTCGTTTCCACTTGTTGTCTATTATGGAAAGTGAGGCTGTGAATATTCATATACAAGGTTTCGTTGACTTTCCTAAACTCCTTGCTATGATCGCACCTAAATTGAATGTCTTGGCCAACATCCTAACCACAAGGTGTTATTTAATTCATGCTTGTAGGACATAATTAATAATCAATAGATACTTACACTTGCATGCACTTATAAAACTCACAAAACTTACCCCAACCCAAATAAAATAATCCCTGCACCCCCAAAACAAGAAGCTATACTCAAAGACTAAACCAAATCTGTATTTTTTGAGGAATACTATCCTAATCAGACATATGCTTTCTTTTCTCTGGGTGTATACCTACCAGTGAAACAGCTGGATTGACAGTCAGTAGTATTAACTGGATTCTCATTACAGCAGTCTGTTGTTAATTTTTGCCTGGTTTGTTCCGTCTCCCCTTTCCTTTAAAGAATACTTCCAATTTGTATCATTCTCTCAATGTCTCTCATCCATCTTCTGCTCTTCTCTGGGTGACTAGCTCAGTAAGAAAATTGATACTAGCATATATTGAGCACTTAGTTGATGTTAAGATAATATCCCAAGTTCTTTAAATATATCAACTCATTTAATTCTCACAGCAACCCTATTAGATTGGGTACTGTTGTTATGCCCACTTTTGAAGATGAGGAAACTGAGGCAATGAAATCTTAATGTATATTAGGTCACCACGTAGCTAGTAGTAACAGTGATAAGGAGTCAGGGCTTGAACTCAGACAGTCTGGTTCCAGCACCCACGTTGTTAAATAGGACGATTTATTACAGTGAAGATGCCGCCTTGTGCAGGGATACCTGGAAGGAAAGGCCCTGTTTGTGGCAGAAGCAGATGGGAATACAGGTGCAACTGTAATAGTTGATCTTTGAGGAGGACATGCACCCTCTGAGGCAGGAAGAAAAGAATGAGTGATGAGAAGAGTAGAGATTTACAGTCTTTGAGGGAGAAGAAGTGAGGGCTGACAAATTAGAAAAATCACTCGTAACAATATGTAGGCTTTAGTTCTTAAAGTCTGACTGTGAATCATTTATTTGATTCATACTATGGTTCTTTGAAAAATATCTACAGACTGAATTTGCCGTATTTGTAGGAATGAAAAATTGGTACATTTATTATAGCTTAAATCTACTGAAGTATATTTTGTTTGATGTTCCAATAATACAGAGAGGCTTATTTACCCTCATTGATTAAAAATGCTCTGTTCTGGGCACCAAGGCAAATGAGACAGACACAAAGGGAAAAACTGGTGAACTTCTTCCTGTCCTCAAGAAGCTCACCAGTTTTAAGAAACAAATACCTTACATTTTTTCTCTGTGCTTTATTTATTTTTTTATGAGTTGTCCCTGTTCACAGACTTTCTGAATTCCAGAAATTTGTAAGGACATTTTTAGTGCTTTATATAACACACTTTAGTCATATTTAATCCTGTGTATCATTTAGAGAATTAATATTTAGATTTCTTGTGGTATTTGGGGGAAAAATAGATTTCTGCTTTGTAGAACATTGACAAACAGTGACTCTGTTTCCATACCAGTAAAGATGTTGTCACAATGTTGATAAATAATGTACAGTAACAGTACAATTAAGGTTTCCTCTCTTTCTTGCCCCCACCTCTCCACCTATGTGATGTTCGTGACTGTATGTATGATTTTTATGTTTTCATAGTAGTAAGTGTATGGATGAACTGAAATATTGCTTGGTACTTTTATTAAAGCTAACTGATAGGATATTTTTTTCTTTGTATGGGTATAAAAGTATGAATAGGCCTCTTTCTCATATCTGGTGTAATAATCAATGTTAGAAAGTCTTACTATTTTGTCTATAGCTATTTCAGGCCCAATTCTAGTTGTTTCAAACAGTTACTAATGTTTCCTGAAGTTTTCAGTTTCTGGAGATCTTCATGTGGATCACTGACATGGTTATGATGAGATCAGGCAAGGGCTGCCAATATTCCTATTGTCAGAGCATTATCATTGCATAATTTCTTCTTTCTGTTTTACCATTAAAATGAGTTAAAGGAAAATTATGCAAGAAAACATGATAAGCTCCTCTACTATATCATATGCTAAAAGATTCTCTGCATCAGCTTTCTTGAGTCTGAAACACAGTAAAACTGAAAGATTGACTACCTAGCTCAGTATTTATGTCTATGAACACTTGATGAGCTTAATAAGCTTTAATGAGATGGATATCAATTTTTGATATCCTCCCATTATTAATATACTGGAGATAGAACATGGTGGGAGGGTATAGGGGAATGTTTCAGAGAAAGAGAATGAAAAATATGCACAAATACCTGCCTATCTCTCTCTGTAACTCAAAAGAAGTTTAAAAGAAGGTTAGGCATTTTCTGTCTTAAGATGTCCAACTGACTTTCTCACTCTTTATATATTGTTGTTTTTTTTTTTTGCAAGCATTTCTATACCTTAGTTAATATATTAGTAAATGGAGAAAAAAACACTCCACTGAGTTCTGTAGATTTTAACTGAGGAACAAAAACAGCTTTGAAAAAAGTATTCTGACATGAAAGCTTTTCTTATGTGTGGAAAATATTACTCATGTCTTGTCAGTATATCCACTCTATCTGTGCTGCGTTTTGTACTTGGAGATATCTTCTGCTTTTTTATTATTGGTAAGGCACTTTATTTTTAAATTTCTGTAAGTGTACTTGGTTACACTATTATATCTAGGGCTTGTCATTCCTGAAAAGCCATTCTTAACTTTATCTCCCCAATTGGCCTTCAATTGAAATTTGCTTTGAAGAGGAATGTAGCCATGCTCATCTACTTGAAACAGGGTGAATATAGCTCACAGAAAATAACTATTTGTGTATCCTTTTATGCTTTAACTTCAATATACATTCTTTCTTAGACGTTTGCCCACAGAAAAGGAACTGTGTATTGCACTTTTAAATACCAGTTTTCAAGTCAGCCAAGTGTGAATTTGCAAATGAGCAGTAGTAAGTGACGCTCAAAGCTGAAAAATGAATGTGTAAAGTTTCTGTATCTGGCATTACTTTCCTTTTGCCTTTGGGATTATAAAACAATTTTTTCATCTGTAAAATGGGTTTTGAGTTACCATTAGAATTAGAAGATTAGCAGTAACTGAATGCTCTTTGCTATCTAGTCCAAACTTAATCACTTCTGTGGTTCTCAGAGCTGAATTTATGCTGAGCTTGAACACATATCTCATCTTAAATTACTGATGTAGTTACATAGGTCAGATTGCTCATTTTTCATTGTTTTGTTTAATCCATGAAAATACGTTTGTTTTTCTTATAAACAGGAAGCAGAGTAAAAATTATATATAGAGAAATAACTGAATATCTCTTAATTCTCTTGTTTTTTTTTGTTATTTGATTACTCATTTTATGTTTTCATTCATTGAGAGCCCACTTTCTCAGGCTCTATACTAGGAAATAAGGATATGGTGTCAAGCAAGATGGATGTAGGCTTTGCTCTGGTGGAGTTTGTGGTTTAGTGGAAGAGACAGCAAAGCATTAAACATATAATCACTTATTAAACAAGGAAATGGTTACTTACTGTAAATAGATAACATGATTAGTACTTTTGATTTGGGACATTTGTGTCATCAGTACCTTGTGATTTGTATACATGGAACTCTTCCTCTAGTCTTGGGGGTAAGTGAATAGTTTGAATGGAACCATGTATGGAAGCAGTTAGAAAGGCTGGCCAGGCTGAAATGAATGGACTTTTCTCAATACTGGCTGTCAAGTATAGAAAACAAAATCCAAAAAACATTAACCACTAAGGTTTTTATCAGAAAGGAAGAACTTTTCAAATGTTCTGGAGTCATGCAATGATTATGTGAAAAGGCGTTCTAGAAATGGCTGTATATCCAGTTGACAAATCTGTACAGAATATAATAGCGAAGGTTGAAGGAGATTAACCTGTTGTAACTTTTAGAACATCCTGATTCCAAGGTCATGATAGTGATAATCAGTCAAATTGAGGGATCACTGGACTAGAAAACTTTGAAGGTTGCTTGTAGATCTAAAGGCTCCAAGAGAAGATGGTGAACATGATGATTATACTAACCTTAGCTCCATCGGCATCTGTTTCTCTCATCTTCAGAAGAGAGAAACTGCTCTTCTCTGTGAATCCTCTCCTATGACAGGCTAGGATTTTTCTAGGGTCTGCCGTTGCTGCATACTCTTTCCAAGTAAGTCATTGATGGCATCACCTTCTGTCTTTCACATTGTTTTGCCTCTTAGGATAAGAGTCTGGCATGTTTTGATATACAAAAATCTCATTGCAGTAGGAAAAATGGCAAGCCTTTTCACAGAAACCCTTTCTGTACAAAAGAGCCATTCTTTTACTGAAGGTCTGGCACTTTAGTGAACTGTGGGGCCAAGAAACCATATTCTGAGTCCAGAAGTTGGTTTGAAAATCCCAAGGCCTCTGGACAGAATTTTGTAAGAATACCTTTTTGGTAAATTTTTGGAATCATGCTTTGCCTAATCATGCTTGCAGAAATACACTTCCTTTGTACATGGAGATATCCCCAGGCAGCAGATACATAGTCTATTTTCTGAACAGGAATCTTATAGGTCTCGGGAGAGCCAACTTTCACAGGCCCACTGGGTTACATGCTCATTTGTAACTCACTGCAATGATTCTTCAGTTTTTCATTTTCTTGCTATTCTAGGAAGGCAGATTCTGAGGTTTGTTTTGGGAATTTCACTTCATAGCAGCATATATTTTCTCTGTCTCTTTGGATATGGATATAAATGTGTGCATACAGGCATATGGGGGTGTGTATATGTAGATATTGATATGTGTATATATTGTATGCATAGCTCTTTATCCTGTGTATGAAAGGGAACTCTGTATTGTATGTTCTATAATTGGACAATTTTCTTTAAATGATAACCCACACTTTTCTCCCAAATATAATATCCAATACAGATGCATTGGCAGCTACCTTGACAACCAGTGCTAAAAACAAGCAAATAAGTATGGTACCCAATATCGTGATAAACATGATGTACATTGTCATAGTACTTTACTCTGGAAAAGTTATTGTATTTACTTATAAGTTAAAGATTTAATCTTTGTCCATTTCCTAAAGAACTACCACTTCTGCAGATCAACTTGAAATAGTCTATCAGTTCTGTGCTGGCCACAAGAGCTATGTTTTAAAATATGAATCTACAATAAAATGCTCGTGCCAAACTATATCTGAGTTCCATTGGCAATATAGCTTATGTTTCACAAAAGACATAAACAAATCAAGACCCTTCCCCACAGAGTGAAAAACTTAGATTAATGAAATAGGGAGTTATTTGGTTTTTAAAAAATCAAACCAATTATTTCAAGACTTTGCCAATACTTCGATAGGTTTGATTGCTTACTGATCATTACCAGTTGATAGATATAGATCAGTGAAGGGTGGAAGGCATTCTTACACTGCCTTGCTATTTTAAGGTAATGATCAATGAGCAAACATCAGTGCACTATAAACCTTTTGAGCTTTGTGCTTAACTAAAACACATAGTACAGTATTATATGTTTGTGTGATCTAAAACAGTTTGCACTGCTATGACAAACATATCATCCTCCTGTGCCAGACAATTGCAGGGATATTTCATAGTCATAATGTGTTAATAGCAGTTAGCAGTGTCACAAATTAAAGCATTAATAGATCTGTGTTGCTTGAGGAAGTAACTGATATAAAATATCTGAAGCTTAAAAGAGTGGGGTAGTTTATTGTACCATAATTCTACATACCCTGTAAAGTCTTCCTGCCAGTGGTGTGAAGGCCTTGAGTGTACCTTCACAAAGAGCTCAAATAAATAGTTTAATATGCAAAAATATCTCATTAAGATACATTAGTCCTAATACATTTTTAAAGAAGATATTTTTTGGAAATTTGCAGACAACAAAAATCAAAACAGCCTATCTTTTCTTCAAAGAAAATGATTTTATTGCTATGCTAAAATGTAGCATTTGTAGTGCAGACTGCAAGTTCTTCCCAGGAACTGAATACGTTTGTTTCCTTTATTTGTATTGTTTTGGATCTGTCCTTAAGGAGAAAGTTAATGATGATTTTCAAACTACATTTTTTATTGGAAATATTGATATTCTTTTTTCAGAGATTTTGGCCAAATCATAATGGATGCATAACCATCTTATCAAGAGGAATGTGGAAATGATATTATAAATTATGGAAGGAATATTAGATTAAATATCTGTTTTCATTTCAGTAGCAGTTTGAGATAGTAATACATTTATTACTGTTACACATTTTGTATTTGCTGAGGCATTTAAGTGATTTTTTTATATTTCCCTTTTTTAGCCCATATTATGGATATATTCTAAGAGAAATAAGGAATAGCAATTATAGAGAATGAGAACCCATGGTTAAAATTATATGCACATTGAACTACAATGAGAGTATTAAAAGTATTCCATCCCATTTGTAAAATATCTTCCTTGACTACGAAAGGGCAATATTTTTCCAATTATATCTGCTTTAGCCTGCAAATAGATTACCTTATAAAAAAACTCTCATAAAGCAGAGTCCAAAAATAATTTGAAAGTGTAAGGACAGATAAGTTGAGCATGTAAAGGCCCTGAGCAAATTTAACTCAACAGCATTCACAGAACAGAAAAAAAGAAGTTTATCTTAATTCCTGCGCGGGTCCAGATGACCATTTTAATGCTTAGTGTCATGATGCTTCTGATTGACAGGAAGTGCATAATTTCTAGCTCAATTCTCCAGTGTCTGGAAGATTACATTTTGACTGTCCCCAATATTAATAACCATATTTGATCTTAGGCCTGTCCAAGGTCAAGCTGACTGGCCAGGTCAGCCTGTTTGTCTGTGTGCATGAACTGTGACATCTACTCAGAGTGACAGGTAGGGCATGAGGGTAGTGAGACAAGGGTGTTAACCTTCAGATCACCAAAAGGAGCCTCTTACTGCTGGAAACAAAGAGCTCTTGGGGCTGCAGCCACCTTATTTTTTTACCCTCTGTCCTTTTCACCCGCTCATAATATTTTCATAGAAGATGATGATGCACTGTCAAAGGAATGCATTTAAGAAGAGGTAAATTATTTGTCATCTCAATAAACACATAATAATACAGATTTGCATTATCACTCAGAACTTTTATCCAGATTTAACAGTATTTCATGTGGATTGATTTTGTATGGCTGCTCCTTTCCTTAGGTAAGTGACTCAGTCGCTGTCCCGGAGTGTGGTATCATTATTCCTAAAATCCTCCCGGTTTTGCAAGCAAATAGCACAGAAGCTCTAGAGCCTGCAGGAATACGTATTTCAGAAACCAGCTAAAACAACTTTTGGAACTTCACAATTCATAGTATTCTACCATAAAACATACCAAATAAATTCACTAAAAGAAAATCTTGCCTCTTTCTGGGTAGAAATTCCTAAGAAGCTATTTGGTTCCTAATTGATTTTCTACGTCAGTTGTTCATTGAATAGATAAGTAGTGCCTGTGATATTTGATTACAGAGCAAGGCACCCATTTAACCTTCTGTTCTTTCCTGGCCAGGATTTCAAATACAATAGAACGTTCCTCCCTGAGGCTCAGCAGGATTAGACAGCTAGCGGTAATCCCTGATAGCTGAAATAGACCTGATAGAACTTCACCTCACTTGTTTAGGATTATGCTCATGAATTTCATCTCACTCAGCAGCATTAACCCGTTGGGGGACTTGAGCTGGAATACTCTATCAGTAAAAGCAACAAATAAGCAGAAACTTATTACATTCTAAGCAGTTATAGTTTATATATATATATATATATATATATAGGCCAATCCATAAAATAATTTTGAAGTCAGAACAGATGTGTGTGTGGTCCAAGTTGTTTCTGTGAAATTTTGCATCTTAAATATATATCTGTCTCAAGATTTATATTATCATCTTAAATATAATTTTATTTAAGAAACTTTATGAAAGTTCTGGTTTGTGTAATAGCTTTCCCATCCTGGTCACGGTTAAATCATGTTGTGGAGGTGGAGGATAAATGACTTCATATAAAGTAGGCCCCTGATATTCTAGGTTAACTGGAACCAAGGCAAGTATGAAAATCCCCAAACCTCATTTTAGCCACTGGTTTCCAATCACTTCCTTTTCCTTTCATTAGAGCAAATTCCATAGGTTTGAGTTTAATTTTCTCTTTCCCCTCTGGGGGATATGAAAATGAGCTAAGAAATGGCCAAGAGGCAGGAAATCAGTGAGTGAAAAAGAACTAGTGAAAGGTATAGTTAATCCACAAATTGGAAAGTCTGCCCCATGTTAATCAAGAGATGAAAGGAAGAGCATACACCCTTTCAATGCAGGTGTAAGAACCGGCCTTTATCATGGTTTTTAATAATTTAAACATTGAAATCTCTGCCTGACACTATTAGGCCATCAAAATGAGGTCCTTGCAAAGTCACAGGTTTGAAATAGGTTATTAGTGACATCTAACACAGTCTGGGAGAGCAACCCCCAATCGTTAGGGAAGTGATTACCCTGAATCATCAAGGTCTTTTTGTGTTGACTCTTTAAATATTCATCTTCACAACTAGTTCTATTAATTATTGAAATAAGTGATTTTTGTTCTGATGATCAGAAGATTTCCCACCATGTTCATAGGTTTTAGGAAAATGTAAGTTTTATTTGAAAGACTTGACCTCCAAATAATCTCATGATGATGAATATGACCTCATTGCCTATGTTAATACTTCAAGGTCAAATATAATTTAATGCTAAAGCATTGGTACATCAACCTTCTTTCTGAAATTGCTCTTGTTAGTAGTTCTTAAAGGGTTTGATTGAGCAAGAATTTGTTTAATTAAAAATCTTTTAGTAGGCTACATACAATCACAATAAAAAGATAATTAATGCAGAAACTTTGGAAGAATTTTCTGTTCATTTCCACATTCCCCGCCCTACAGATTTACTATAATTGTAATGATAGCCAGCATCAACGAGACAAGAGGAGAAATACAGTGTGTACCTTCTGCTTGGAAGCTTAGTTGTGTGTAAGAACTTAAATAAATCTGTGAGTAAATTGATGGGTTAAGGCTGAAACAATGGTCCTGCTCAAATAATATTTTGTTTTTATTTGGTTCGGAATGAAGAGGAGCTTGTGAAGTGGGGAGCTGTGACTTGAAATTATTCTGCTAAATTGTTAATTAACAAGCCCCCTTTTAACTTACTTTTTATACAAAATATCTAATTTTCATGGTTTTAGAGAGCAGAGATGATTTCTGTTGTTCAATTTAGGTGACATATTATTCCAATTAATTGGAAAAGTGCTCCCACGGGATAGATGGCTTGAGAATGGGGCCTCTCAGACTCTGCCTCTTACAGTGGTCCTGGGATTTGCCCTTTTCTCCTGACATAATTTTACATATGCTGGTGCTGAGATTCTAGCTCTTTGTTGTATGTTATAAAATTCTATTGCATCAGCATGAACAAAACAGAAATATCATAGATGTGAACCTTTCACCCCAAAAGACATATAACAGATTGAAAAGCTCCAGACCAGGGTAACAGGAATGTTTGCAGCCAGCCTGTATGGGTTTACAGATGACTAAAAGCTGGTATTAATAAATCTCAAAAGGAGAAGAATAGGAGCAGAATTTGCTGAAGTCTATGAAATAATAAAGGGATGTGAAGTTAGGCCACGTGAATCTTTGTACTGTGTGTCGGAAAGAACTGGAGATCCTTCCGTGTAACTGGGAGAAAACAATTTTCAAAGCAACAAAGGAGAACTTGGTGTTTGTTTGTTTGTGTTTCTATTTGTTAATAAAAATTAATTTACCTCTGGAACAACTGAATTAGAAGATTCTGGAAAAAGTAATTCATCTTGGAATCATAAGGACAAAGGAGACCTTGAGGAGTCTCCTTCCTGGCAGACAGGCAATATTAAAACCATCCCCCAAAGAAGACCATCTGTATTATTTTTAAAAAGAAGGAACCGGTTTAGTTGTGGCCAGTGGAATGCTTTGTGACCACATGGACAAAGAGATAATGACTGAAGAGTTTTAAACTCTAAAGAAAATGTATTCATTCTGCAAACTTGGTTCATATAATATGCTGTTAAAAAAATTCATGTCTTTATTAAGAGTTTTTCTTCAACAGTATACTTTTAAAACTACTTACAGGCTGAGCATGGTGGCTCATACCTTTAATCCTAACACTTTGGGAAGCCAAGGCAGGTGGATCACTTGAGGTCAGGAGTTCAAGACCAGCCTGGCCAACATGATGAAACACTGTCTCTACTAAAAACATAAAATTAGCTGGGTGTGGTGGCAGGCACATGTAATCTCAGCTACTGGGGAGGCTGAGGTGTGAGAATCATTTGAACCTGGGAGGCAGAGGTTGCAATGAGCTGAGATTGCATCATTGCACTCCAGCCTGGGTGACAAATAATAAATAAATAATAAAAATAATTAGAAATAGAATAAGTAAAATAGAATAATAAATAAATTGGAATAAATAGAAAATAATAAATAAATATAAATAAAACTACTTTTAAGGTGCCCTGGGGTATGCAAACTTAATTAGCACGTGGTCCTTGACTTGGGGATGATAAGAGATACACACAAAAACTAATACAACATCTATAAAGCTCCTACATTTTGTACTGCTACATCTTAGCTAAAGTTCTATGTAGCAAGGAATGTTTTATGTCCATTGCCTCTTTGGGTCCTCACAACAGCCCACTGTAGTACATGCAGTTGTACAGATTAGGAAATGGAGTATAGCAAGGTCAGATGTCTTTCCCAAGGTCATGCAGATACTTGAGGAACTGGGATGTGAACCCTGGCTTCTCTCCTGGGGACTGTGCTCTAATAATCATTCTTTACTGATAAGCTTCTCCAAAGGCTGATGCTACCCATCTGGGACCCATGCACCCATCCATTTTTCCATCACTCTGGAAGGACGTTGGTGTTGAGGTTGGCATACGTATCAAGGACAGTAACTACCATGGCTTCTGAAGTTTTGGCAAAACCCCAGATGCGTGGCCTTCTGGCCAGGTGTCTGTGAATTAACATGGTTGGAGCATTCTTGGTATCCCTGGGGGTTGCAGCTCTCTATAAGTTTGGTATGTCTGAACCAAGAAAGAAGGCATAAGCAGATTTCTACAGAAATTACGATCCTGAGAAAGATTTTGAGGAGACGAAGAAGGCGGGTATCTTTCGTAGTATAAAGTGATCTTGGAATAGAAAGAATTTCTTCAGGTTGAATTACCTAGAAGTTTGTCACTGACTTGGGTTCTTGAACTATGACACATGAATATGTGGGCTAAGAAATAGTTTCTCTTGATAAATAAACAATTAACAAATAAAAAATATCTAGAAAGATGTGGAAGGAGACAAGAAATAGTTTCTCTTGATAAATAAACAATTAACAAATAAAAAATATCTAGAAAGATGTGGAAGGAGACAGTCCTGAGTATATACAAAAGCATACATTTTCTCTGTGAAGAGTGTGTTCAGACCGCTCATAAAGTTCTCAGACCCTGTACCTGTAAGACCACTGTCTAGAGAGTGATCACAAAGTTACATAGTGGTAAGCTCTTCTACAGCTAAAAGAGAGTACAGTTAGTAGGTCAAAACAGGAAGAATTTGGCTTGATCCTAGCGGGATTTGCATAGGTGAATGTCAAGTTTGGAGATGGGGAGAAGGGAGAGAAGCCCATTGTCTGAGTCAAGAAAGAATTGGTTGTTTCCTCTCCAGGTTATAGTTGAGAGTCAGTATAATTGAAGGTATTTATCTTCTTAGCACTGGGAGACTGATGTGATGCAGCTATTAGCGGTACATGGCCAGTGAGTACACGGGCTTGAGTGAATAGCAGAGCTGCTCCACTTCTTTCCTACTCGGTTTAATGAATATGATCAAAAATTTTATTACAAATAGAAATAAAAGAATCTCAAGTTTCAAAAGTAAATAAGTCCATTGTTTCACATTTTCAGTATCAGTAAAGTAGAACAACATTCTATCAATATTTAACAAAAGTAGTGTCAATATATATTTTGGAATCAAAGGAATGAATGCTGACCACGCTGGACTTACTAATTTTAGCTAGCATTTTTATCGTGGGATATGAGAATTAATTTTTACTTTATGTGACCGTTGCTGGTGCCACATTTATGATTTTTTTTGAGACAGAGTGTCACTCTGTCACCCAGGCTGAAGTGAAGTAGGTGACCTCGGCTCACTGCAGCCTCCGCCTCCTGGGTTCAAGCAATTCTCCTGCCTCAGCCTCCCGAGTAACTGGGACTACAGGTGTGCACCACCACACTCTGCTAATGTTTGTATTTTTAGTAGAGACGGGATTTCACCATGTTAGCCAGACTGATCTTGAACTCCTGACCTCAGGTGATCTTCCCGTCTCAGCCTCCCAAAGTGCTGGGATTACAGACAGGAGGCACCGTGCCTGACCATGACCACATTTTTGTAACAAGAAAAATATATGGTAATTTCTAATAAATTCTCAGTTACAATATTTTTCACAAAGGAATATTTTATCATGATTTGAATTTCTTCACATTTTATAGTTATGTATGTCATCAGTATTAGTAGGTTAATAAAGGCATATTCAGGTGAAAGTAACTATGTTTCAAAATTGACCTTTTAGAAGGGCAGTCTGTTTTATGGGATATCTAAGGTCATATATATGTTAAGTATAGTTGTTAAATTATTAATATTCACAATATTTTGTAAACTTAAAATGTAGCTAAAAACTAATAACAAGCTACATCATTATCATATATATTTTATTTACAGAAAGTAATTTTTACCTAAAATTAAACATTGCCTTGGAGTTCTTCAAAAGCAGTGGCTACAGTTGGCCTCTAACTCAGCCATAACTGTAGGGTAAAATTAAGAAAATAAAGCACAGGGAAAAATGCCTTAGTTGATTTCCATTGATCCAAATGCAAAATAAAAAGCAAATATGAAACACAATGTTTTGAAAGCATGACTGCCTATCATAAAATAAAAATGCAAAAATAAGGAAGGGCTTTTAAAAACTGTGGTTTTCCCTCAATAGTATACCTTCGAAGGATTCTCCATTAGTTTGTTTCTGAAGCTGCATTTCTAATAATGGAGCTGTCATTTTTTTCAGTCTTTCCTTTCAGAAAAAGGGTGGGGGGGAGATTAAAATAATCTTCAAAGCAGACACCATTACACTGAGTGGACCCTGGTATGCAAGCTGCTTTTCCAAAGAAGCACATTTTAGTTCCCACTGCAGATGAGAGTTAAATATCCACTCAAAGCAAAGACTATTTAGGCAGAGATTCATCCAGCCTGTGGAGAGGCCTGGAATCATATATCCCTCTCTGTGTCTAGCTCATGAAATAATCTAATACAATTTTCTTTTGTTTTTTAATTGCAGTAAGGTATCTGGATTTCCAATGATTGTCCAGGAGTGGAGGTTAGGGGGATGGGATTGTACAAAGCTCTAAATTAAAATGAAAGTGAAACAATGCTAGTAAAAGCATGAAAAGATAGAGGACCAGTCCATTTTGCTCTTTGAAAATAAACTATCAGTTTTGTCAATAGTTTTTGTTTGTTTGTTTGTTTTTCTGTGTTGGTCATCTCAGCGGAGAAACTAAGGACTGGGTAAATATGAAAGCCTAGCTGTTCTCCTGTCTCCCTTAGACCTGATCCCCCACGTCTGTGCTCAGGCATACTAGTGGTAGTAAGAGGCTCGCACCACTCCTGTCTGTGCTGTGCGTGTGCAGTGGATCAATGGAGACCCAGAGCCCCGGGGGATGTCAGGATAATACCTTTCATTTAAAAGAAGAAAAAAAATTTAATAACAGATGTTAAAGAACTATTTTAAAGCATGCCCTCCCTGCAGTTTTGAGTCAGTGCTACTTGTAAATGCCTAAAATAGCAGTATGA
Source organism: Aotus nancymaae (assembly GCF_030222135.1). Taxonomy (NCBI): domain Eukaryota; kingdom Metazoa; phylum Chordata; class Mammalia; order Primates; family Aotidae; genus Aotus; species Aotus nancymaae. Next base: position 26,481,328 of record NW_026988450.1, read on the forward strand.
AGAAAACATATTCATTTACTTTAGTAAAGATTTCTTTTGCATTATATTAAGATATTATTCATATGCTATTCCTTCTTTTTAAGATCATGCCCATATTGGATTTTCTCTTCCATAAATGGCCCTGATAAAAGTCAATCTTCCAAGTGTTTTATAGTATCATGGTCCCCAAACCTTAGCAGGGAAAGCCCAGCTAATATGAGACACACGCTAATAAGAGACTGATTTTCCATTTTTAATGTTTTATGCCAATGCCAGATGATATATCCAGCTAACCACTTTAAACCTTTCTGTAAAGGTTTGATAATAGATGTCCTCATTGAATGTCCTTATGCATGCCCCTTTGAAACAAATGATCACCTATTAGAGGAGAGAGACAAAACACATTTACTTGAATGAAATGTTTAATAAAGTACATCAGGACTTGTTTTTATTGGTATTGCTCTATGAATACTTTATGTGCTAATTTAGGGCTTAGGAGTACTTAGTTATCCCAGTGCTCCAGTCTGAAAAAGGCATGTACCTTATTATTATAAATGCCAGCCTTTAATGTTTAGAACATATTTATAAAACATACTTGTCCTCTTCCTAAAATTGAAAACATCTGTTACAGATTTTCTGTTAAAATGTTATGGACGTGAGAGCCTGGTGATGAGGCACTCTGCCATTTTGAATGGGAATTAAGCTGACAATGCATTCTGCACCAGTGAGGCCGTGAAAACAAACAAAAAAAGGCAGATGGTTCATTTAGTTTAGTAATTGTAATTTGTTGTTCATTAAAAGTAATTCCCACACAGGCATTCTTTATTCTAATACAGTATAAGGAAAATTTTACTCTGTAAACCTGGCCTAATATTTTTTTTTCTTTAGCATAATTTGCACTGACATTTGATAGGCAGTTGATTAGAGCAGAATAATTTCTTTGGAATGAAAATTAATTGTAATTTTTGCGGCTTTCATTAGTCTGCTTTTGTAACTACTGTGGCTAAACAGCAGGGGTTTGGCCCTGAAATGCTGAGTGTCACTGGATCATTTGCAGTGTACTCTCCCTTTTAAGATGATTAGACCTCTTCATTGTAGTTTTCACATATACATAAAATGAGGATTTGCAGTAAAACATTTTCAATGTGCTTTGAAATATTCTTGAACATATGTTTACAGTAGCAAAGATAGCATCATGCTAATTTAACATCACACTGTGTAGTTTTTGAAATATATTCAAGAACACAGACGTATTTTAGTCTTCAGTACACTATAACGTGTAATAAGAATATTACCTGAATTTATACAAATTGTTACATATGCACACAGATAGTATAGATTTTAACAGTGGGGATCCCATTCTTCAGAGATACACAAAATTGTTTGAAGCATATTTTAAAGGAAGACACATGATACTCTGTTGATGATAGAACAGATTTATAGAGAAACCAAGTCTATTCCAGTGTTATGATCTGATTGATATATATAATGTGATTTCAGAAAATTGCCTTATAAAGTAAATGTATATCTGACAAAATCAGCAGGACCTAGGAAGAAATTTGATCTTTTCCACATGTATACTATTCTGCCATGCCATTATGCTGTTTTTGTTGTACACAAGCACGTTGATATTAATGTGTTTTCCAAAAGAAAATAAGAATTTTGTAGATTTTTGAGCCACTAAATTAATCTGTGAGTTGAGTATATTTTGCCTTGAAAATTCATCACACTGGACTTCAGATTTCAGAAAGTGTTACAAGAATATCCAGGAAGTTAATCCTTGTCTATAAAGCATTTTCCAACTATGGAAAAAAGCTCATCTTTTCTGTTTTCACACACGCAAAAAAAGAATTAGAATTCAACAAAATTAGCAATATTTTGTTTGATTAGGTAGTATTTTAGTGAAATATCTTTATAAATATTTTTGCATCCACAACTTCTTATATCCAGAGTTGTGAATTTTCATAATTAACTATCCAGGAAATGGTTTTAAAACTGTAAAGAAAGTCTTCTGTTTTATAACACAATTTCTGTTTCTGTGGAATATGAACAAGACAGTGTTTATTGTAGTCAGAAAAATTGTTGGCATGATTCTGCATAAGTGAAGAATCTCTGGATTGTCTCAAAGTGTTAGCTGCCCATTTGCAGACAAACAAGCTTTTAGTGTGCAATTTAGGTCAATGGATCGAGAGGAGAAGATGTGTTTAGGCGACAGATTTTAAATCACCATAATATAAATATGCTTCCCTTTTCATCCGGAATTTGCTTTCTTTCAAGGTAATTTAGTGCAGCAGACATGCACTTATGCCTGTCTTTGTAATTTTAGGGATTAGGATAGTGAGGATTAAATGGTGACCCTTAATCTTCAATATCAACTTTAAGAGCGAAATATAATATGCAAATGGAACACATTCATTTTGTGTTTATATATTTTAATCTCTGTAATTTAGTCTTAAGAAGATGGAAACTCATCTTTGCCTTATTTATTTTGAATCCTAAAGCAAGATGCCATTAAAATCTTTATCCTTCTGTCTTAGTGGATAAATGTTTATCCTTTAGGGCTTAGAACATAATTTTAAAAAAAAACTGACTTCAACCTAACAACATTTTTCAATCAAGGGAAGTGGCATGTATGGTTAATATAAAAGTGTAGTTAGACTGACTTGTCTAAAATGAATGGATAAGTTGTTAAGGCAAGCCTTGAAAAAAAACCGAGATAAATTTGTGTTTTGAATTTAGTTTGAGAAATAAGTAAATTGAATTTTTATTAATAAAATTAGTTAGTGTATTTCTGACCAAGTTTACTTTGTTCTTAATAAACTTTTCCTTTGTGGTTTGAATTTCAGTTTATAGACAGGAATGTCTTCTAAAGAAAACATTTATTAGGGTGAAATATTAAACTAATATAAAAATCTGGGCCATATTCTCTTTAGAAAAATAAACATAAGAACTATACTAAGTAAGCAGATCAAAAAGAGAAATATAGTGTGAAAAATAGAAACAAAGAATCTTTTTATACCTCTCATTTTACTGAAAGAATGAGGTTAGAACAGTCCACGTAGTTTGGCTCACTGACTTCCTCAGACAGGTAATTTCTAGCCATTGAGACAAAAGTTTGCCAGATTTCTGGACATATAACTCGAATGCCTTACATATAGAATTGATTTTTGAGCAGCTTGTCATGAATTAATGGTTGCTTATATTGCCAAAAAAATGCAGGTAATTTCAAATCGTAAGGTGTCCTTCAAGTTTTTCAAAAAAGCAAGGTAAAAATACTTTGATTACTTGTAAGGGTTGTCCTGAAGCTGCTCTCAAGCATCCAGACCCAGCATTATGTCATCACAGATAAAAGGAACATTGACCATCAGATGACACAGGTGAATAATAAGACACTACAAACATGGGCATTTAACCTAGAATTTTCCATCCCTCTCCTGAAGCTGATTACTTCCAGTAAATACATGGTTGCTTTCACCACCAAAATCATTCTTAGAATTGAAACACTTGTTTACTGAATCCTAAAAATGGACTTACTGGTGGAATTCACACTGATGTTTTCCCTATCTACAATCACAGTGTTTTACGCTCTAAGTAATAAACCTGCCCAGCTACATCTCTGAGATGAGTAAATTTACCCTCTCTCACATACTTATCCAGTTTTACCTTTTCTTAGTTATAACTGACACAGATTTTAAAAAAATATTCTGACTTTAAGAAAATATCAGAGGGCATTTAAAAGCTTATGCATTTGTCTTCTCATTACCTTGTCATAAAATGGCCATAAGACATTTTATTCTGATGGATTACTTTATTAATGACTAAATAAACAATTACGTGTATAGACTAATACTACCATGATGTTTAAGGTTCTTCAGCATTTTCTGTACATTGTTCAGTTGCTTATTAGGCAGAGCATTATAGTAATCAAAGGCTTCCGAGTCAGGGAAGCCTGCATCTAAGTCTCAGGTTGGTCACATATTTGTTGTGTGACATAGAGCAAGTTACTTAACCTCTCTTACCTTCTGTTTCTTCACTTATGATGTGGGATTATTTTACTACCTATATAATAAGGTTTTTGTGGGGATTACCAAGGATAATGTTATCTGCTTTGTATAGTGCCTGGAATATAGTGAGTGACAAAAATGGTAATTATTTTTATGAATTTACCTACTATGCTATTGTATGGAGACAAGCTAATTGTAATTGCATTTAGGATAGGCTATTTGTGAAAAGTGGTTACATTCACCATTAATTTGTCAGAATCCATTATAACTTGTTAGCAGTGTGTTAGTACCAATCCAAAATGGTACTGTGTTTCTTCAATTTGAATTCTTTCATGTTCTGTGTGATTAAATTCATACTTATACATGTGAAATCGAGTCAAAAAAATCTAGAGATCTCCATTTAAGAATCAAGACAGAGATCCCTCTTGAAGGGAACAGTGTGGCATGGCTTCTTAAATGAAGAGACAAAATATTTCCGTTTTTTAGAATTTAATTAGTGAATCAGTTACATGTGGAGATAAGCACCTCACAAATTAATGAGCTAAGGCATCAGAAATAGGAGGAAGACTTCGTAACAGTGGTACTCAAGGTTATTTTTAGTGGCACATTTATCCAAAGTTTTGTTTTTCTTGTGGATAGGTAAAGAAAAGCCACATCCTCAGGGCACCTAGCCTTGCCCCTGAACCCTAGGTGCCCCCATTAAGATCCCAAGGCTTATGAGTGTGTCTTCTGATGATGCTCACACAGTTATGATCTAACCAGGTCAGTTAAGGAATAAGTATTTACATCCGTATTCACTCAGGGTGGGGATCAAGTATAGATTTGGTAAGCTGATTCTGAAGATGGCTGGTCATGTAGCAAGTTCAGGTTGTCTAAGGGGAACAGAAGTGGTGGTGGCATCTCCACAATCTTTATAACTACAGTAACATTTGCCCAAAACTTTCCTCACTGAACCAAAGCCACTGATTTGCTTAATTTCACATATTCACTGTCTATCCATATTTCTTGTATAAAGCCAAAGAAATCAGCAGACCAAGATTTGGTTCTACTGTTTTTCTTCCTTCCTTTCTTCCTCCCTCCCTCTTTCTCTCCCTCCCTCCGTTACTCCCTCCCTTCCTTCCTTGCTTCCCCCTTTCTCTTTCTCTTTTCCTTTCTTTCTTTTTCTTTCTTTCTCTTTCTTTCTTTCTTTCCTTCCTTCCTTCCTTCCTTTCTTCCTTTTCTTTCTTTTATAGAGAAAGAGTCTTACTCTGTCACCCAGGCTGAAGTGCAGTGGTACAATCTCGGCTCACTGTAGCCTTGACATCTGGGTTCAAGTGATCCTCCCACTTCAGCCTCCCCAATACCTGGGACCGCAGGCATTTGGCACCACACACAGCTAATTTTTGTATTTTTAGTAGAGATGGGGTTTCACCATGTTGCCCAGGCTGGTCTCAAACTCCTAGGCTCAAGAGATCTGCCTGTCTCAGCCTCCCAAAATGCTGGGACTATAGGCATGAGCCACCATGCCCACTCTGCTTTTTTTTTTTTTTCTATATTAAATTCTTCTAGACCCATGTAAGGAAGCTCATGCAGTAACCATGATTTAGGAAGCTTTTCCTCCTGTTTTTGAATCATTAGATCAGCAGCGACTAAGGTGTAAGTCTGGCAAAACCATATCATTCTGTCATAGACAACAGGATTAGGATACTTAGAGCCTTCTCCAAGAACAAACTGTTCGTTTACATTTGATTGTGGTTCCTTTTTATAGAAGTCCGTGTTCAATTTCAAAACTTTAAAAACTGTTATTCTTAAGTCTTTATTTTTGTCCCTTTCTATTCATCTTGCTCCTTGAAAATACCAAGAAAGGAGCTATCAACTGTGGTAACCTTGGTTCTAAGAGATCATAATATAACTAACTCATGGTTTCTTTGGAACATTATCTAGGAGTCAAGAAACAAAAGATTTTGCTAGACCCACTCCTTATGTGTGCCTGAGTTCATTCTTAAGAGAATACAAAGATAGCATATTGAAATGTGGGTATTTAGTGGGCAAGAGGCAAGAGGACAAGGAATTATTTTCATCCGAATGATCAGGAAAGGCTTCATAGAGATTGTTGTTTATTCGGCCCTAAAAATATTTTATAGGATTGATGCATGCAAAGATGGGGGTAAGTAGGGAGGAATAATAAAAGGTATAATGAGAGCATGAGTAATTCCATGTTGTTATAGGCATTATTTCCCATTATAAGTCAATGAAATGGTCAGGAGAAAAACAATATACAATTTAAAATTTAATGTTATGAGTTTAATATCATTCACACATTCGCAAGTGATATGAATACATCGTATTTGTTATATTTATAGGTCCAGACCTTTGGAAGAAATTCAGGCCCTAAAATTATTAAAGATGGTTGTCTTCTTCTTACCTCATGAAGAAATAGACTTAGAACTTTCAGTCTCAGATTGGTAGTTAGTATTGTGGATCATTGATTGAAAGTCATGGGGCAACTCTTTTGAAGAATTAAAACTACTTGGTTTACAACAGAAAATAAGGTAGACCTGAAAAATAAGTTGACATTAGACCATTTATATGTGATATATATGGCAGTGGAAGGGAATTGTTGAATACTAGATAAAACAACATGAACCTTATTTTGTATGTGTTTTGTAAATCTTTATTCATTTTGGTCAGGAGAGTCTTGTGGAAGATTCATCTAGAAAAATTCTGATGGGAGATATTATGCTTGTTTTTTATTTGTATTCCCTGGTGCTTAGAACATGTTTATAATATTAAAGGAAGAACAAAAAGGAAGGAAGGAAAAAAAGAGTAGGAGAAAGGAGAGAGAAGGGAAGAAGGGAGAAGAGAGGAAGAGAGGGAAAGCAAGTTGGGAAGGAGGGAGGGAAAGAAGAGTGTAAATTGGGTTCAGTGTACACTGCTTGTGAGATGGGTGCACCAGAGTCTCACGAATCACCACTAAAGAACTAACTCATGTATCCAAATACCACCTGTTTCCCAAAAACCTATGGAAATGAAAGAGTGTGGGATGGATTGGTTTGAGAGATTAGAGTCAAGGAGACCACTCCTGTAATGCTGTAGGGATATAGGTAAACAGAGACTTGAAGTAAAAATTGAAATGGGGAGGGGGAAGTATGGAAAACATTTTTCTGAAATAAAATTTATAAAACTTGAAAGTTGATTATAAAGGAGGTAAAGGTAAAGAAAGTCAGAAGAGTTACAAGCGGTTAAGCTGTTTTTTAAACACATGGCAACTGAGAGGGCAGTTATGCCAGAAATAGTTTAACAAAAAGGAAAATTATTTGAGATAGGCAGTTGTGCCAGAAATAGATTTTTAAAAAGGGGGAAATTATTTGAGGAAAAAGGAGCAATGCGTGCAATATTTAGCACATTTGTGTGTGAAGTTTTTACAGGACATCTAAGGGAAGAAGTCAAACTGCAGAGATCAGAGGCTGCTGATAGAGTTTTGAAAAATCACATCAATTGAATTTATAGGTATTTTAATGAAGGTGGATGAGATTTCCAAGTAAAACCAGGCATGAGCAGAAGCACCTCTACATATGAGTGGTGATAAGAAAGGAGAAGCCAATGAAGGAAATTTTCTGAAAGATTAAAAAGAAAATTATAAGAGTAAAGGATCAAGGAAACAAACTAAGGAAAACCTGCTTGGAGGAGATGATGAAGTGCAGCAAATACTACACGGAGGATTCAGAATATCTAGAGACTAGGAACAGATGATAGTGAATTCCAGAAGTGGAATATAATTCATTCTCCAGGGAAGTTTAGCCATGCGTGAAGCGATGCAATAGAGAGGTGGCTGCGTTCCCATGAATGAGATCTATGTGTTTAAATTATGTGCACTTCAGCAATTTAAAAACTGCAGCTCTGTTGGGGAAGAAAATAAAAATAAATAAAGCAATTTCAACTGGAAACTTCTCCTTTTCAATATCAACTCAGGCAGGAGGTGTGAAGACCACATTCCAATGACCAGGAGCAACGTCAAGTACAGTGGTTACTCTCCATCCTTATCCCAAGTTTAAAATCTCATGAGCTAAGACAACTGGAATAAGTTATTAAATTTGTATTTGTGTGGGCCAAGATTCAGAAGAGATAAATGTATCTTTTGGGTAGAAACAAGGCAGGTTTTTATTTGACAGGAGAAACAAAGAAACAGCCTGAGCAACCTGGAAGGGCTTTGTAGTAGAGATAGAAATGGAGACACCTTAAAAATAATCAGAAAGTTTCTATTTACAGAGTTTCCCATTCTTTATATCACTATCTAAAAACAGTTTTTTTCAGAATGTGTATATTTTGGGGAAAAGAGTGGTCCCAGCTTTTGTGTATTCCTCCTGTTTCAGAAATGATCATGCTCTTTGCCTTAGCTATAATAAAGACAGGAGCAGAAAAATTTCTGAAGAATTCTAGCCAGCATTTTTGGTTATATTTCCCAGCTTTCATTCAATGGCATGTTGAAGTTTTAAATAGAATCTCAGAAGTAATGTTCTCTCTGGTTGTCTTGTTATGTGGGAATCATTGCTGATTGGTTTCGGCACAGAGTGCTTCCACATAAATAGGTCTGGCAAATATATCCCTAGAGGGACAAATGAGGATGTATAAGAGGAATAAGGACAGAATGAAGGTATTGCATGTTAAGAGGTGGTTAGAAAAAGGACATTTGGGTGATGTTGATACGCTTATTGGGTGACGTCAAAGAGCCACATCAAATTCCACTCTTGACACCCTTAGAATTATGCTTTGGTCTCCTTCTCCCATTTGACCAAATAAACTGCACTTCTGTTTTTTTCCTTCTTTGACTATTGCTTTATTAATTTGAATCTGGCAATTTTGGAAGCAAAATCGATCTTGCTCCTTTTATCAGCACCCATGCAACTGGACCCTTACCTAGCATCCAGGAACCTATTCCTTAAGTTGAATTACCAACTTCTGTCATTTCACTGACTGTTCTAAGAAAATAAATTTTTAGAAGACCTGAGAGGTTAAGCATTACACTTAATACTACTCTTAAACATTATAATATCTATTCATTTAATGTATAATTCATTAAATCAAAATGACACTAGAACACAAGGACAAGATAAGCAGAGGTGAAAGCGATAATTTTAGACTTTGTTTCACTGTGAGTATGCCTTCTACAAATGCATGTTAATCACAGAATCAAAATAAACACACTTAATTGAACAGTATTTGGATCAATAAAATCATTGACTGAGTACCACTGGTGCTCACTTGAGGTAAACAAGTGATTTAATAGTCTGCACTTCCTTCAGGCCTCTTTGGTGTGGCCATCAATAGTATATTCCTAAATCGGAGCTGGCAGTGACCAAAAGGCCCTCATCAAGCCACCTAGCCTGACCTCCTGAGGTGTATTATGGTCTGACATCTTACAAGCCACTTTTTATTTCCATTCTCTGCATCCTATAACTCTTGTTAGATAATTTGAAGCTCAGCTTGTGAGAAAGTACACACACATCCCTTTTATAAAGAAGACTATTTCTTTAAGGACTTGAGTAAGAATTATTCTTTTCAAACATTTACATACTCCAATTTAAACCATTTACACCTTTTACATTTATCATTTGTCTCTGAAATGCAGAAGTATGGAAAAAAGGAAAAGAGTAGAATGTAAACGAAGTTGAAAGAAATAAGAATATAGAGTTTGCCACTAACACAGCCACAGATTTCAGGCCTTCAGATCGAATCTCAGAGACTGAGCTGTGATTTGTATCTCTTAGGAGAGTCTCAGCTTCTTGGAGCTTCTGATTGGAGAAACTGATAAGTTACCATCACTTGAATCCACATTGCACATCTGAATATGGTGCTGTAGACTGCATGCCAAACATGTGACAGATAGATTTCCAATTCATCTGAGCTCTGCTCTGTGACAGGTTTCTGCTAAGACAATTCTGCTTTGCATGAACATGCCTGCCACACATGACAGCCATTTTAAGTTGAGTGTATTTGGGGACACATGAAGTTCAGTGATGGTCAACTGAATTAACTCATAGTTTTATGAGGAAACTTTAAAACTCTCAACTCTGGGTCCTGGGGAATAAATCCATCCAGGCCAAATGATACCTGGTAAAGGAACTAAAGTCACAGCCTATTTTAACTGTCTAGCTAGAACATTTTACTAACTAGAGTTGAGTGATAGATTTTTTTTTTTTTTAAAGAAATCTCAGCTGTCATTAGAAAGATGTTATTGGTAAATAACAGTCACACTGTCAACATAGTTGTATGCAAATACTTTTCGTTAGGAGCAGATGTATTAAGAAACTGGTAAGTCTAGAGACTTACTATTTCAGTAACTTTTGAAGGCCAAGCCTATTATGATGCATCAATGTTATTCTAGAACGCTAGATAAGAAATTCAGACTGTAGTTTAGCATAGTCAAACTCTATTACTATTTTTTGGAAAAAAGAGTTGGGTCTATTTTAAATATTGCAATATTAGTTGAATATAGCTTAACCATTTCAGTGTTTAAGGAGTATAAATGTGAGTACCTATGCCCTTCCTGTGGCTTTTCTAGCCATGTCTTGGCTATTAAAAATACAATAGTGTATCGGGCACAGTGACTCACTCCTGTAATCCCAGCACTTTGAGAGGCTGAGGTGGGTGGATCATCTGAGGTTAGGCGTTTGAGACCAGCCTGACCAATATGGTGAAACCCTGTCCCTTATAAAAATACAAAAATTAGCCAGGTGTGGTGGTGCATGCCTGTCGTCCCAGCTACTCGGGAGGTTGAGACTGGAGAATCACTTGAACTCAGGAGGCAGAGTTAGTAGTAACCTGAGATCACGCCACTGCACTCCAACCTGGGCAACAGAGCAAGACTCTGTCTAAAAAAAAAAAATACAATTGTGATAACAACAAAAGTAATTTATGCCATACTCTCTTTTCTCTTTTTTTTTTTTTTTTTTTTTTTTGAGACAGAGTCTTGCTCTGCCATCCAGGCTGGAGTGCAGTGGTGCAATCTCAGCTCACTGCAACCTACATCCCCTAGGTTCAAGTGATTCTCCCACCTCAGCCTTCCAAGTAGCTGGGGCTACAGGCATCTGTCACCATGCCCAACTAACTTTTGTATTTTTTGTAGAGACAGGGTTCCACCATGTTGGCCAGCCTGGTCTGGAACTCCTGACCTCAAGTGATTGGCCCACCTTGACCTCCCCAAATTGAAAACACTTGACTCTCAATTAGAGGGAGAAATGGACATTGATTGGACTTACAGGCATGAGCCACCACACCCAGCCAGTATGCTAGACTTTCTGAAAGAATTTCTTGCATTACAAAAATTTTTTTAGAGAAAACAAAAATGAAATTATTTACTTAAAAGTATGTAGTCATCCCTCATGATGTATGTACCACTTCAGGCTTAATCTAGAACTGAGTAAGATTCTGTATATGTCTCGTGCTTTCCTAAACACTTATAGATGCTCAAGCTCCCTCTGGGAGTTTCTGTTTCTAGGCAAGAACCTGGAAATCTGGTTTTAGAAAAACACTCTCCTTGTGATGCCCAAGTCAGTGTAGGAATTGCTGCTCTCTCCATCCACAGTGTTGGCCATCATGACATAGCATTCAGCCTTGGTCCTTCTACACAGTCTGTCCTTTCAGTGTGAAATGTTCTTTCCTCTTTCACTAAAGAACATATGTTCATCCTATAAAGCCTAGTTTAAAAATCAGCTCTGCTGGAGCACCAAATTTACTATCATACCCATGATACTTGAACATCGATCAGAATGCTCTGTGACCCTCCCTCCTTGAAAACACTTGACTTTCAATTAGAGGGAGAAATGGACATTGGTTGGAAAGCTATGTTTTTTGTCTGTGCTCACAAAAAGCCCATAAGTTGTAAATGTATTTGAAAATATTGGTAAAATAAAATTCCTGTTTTTGTAGGTATAGTTTTCGTTATCCTTTCTGGGAGGATTGATTTAAAATATAGACTTTAAAATCAGACAGAGGTACTGAATAGTGGCATTTTATAGGATAAGTCTGTACTTACTTGTTTTTTTTTTTTTCTTTTTCAAGAACCTAAAGTAAAAGTGATGATACTTAAAAAGTCAATTTTTTTTTTTTTTTTTTTTTTTTTTTTGAGACAGAGTCTCACTCCATCACCAGGCGCCAGGCTGGAATGCAGTGGTGCAACCTCGGCTCACTGCAACCTCCGTGTCCCGGGTTCAAGCAATTCTCCTGCCTCAGCCTCCCTAGTAGCTGGGACTACAGGCACGCGCCACCACTCCCAGCTAATTTTTTTGTATTTTTAGTAGAGACGGGGTTTCACCATGTTGGCCAGGATGGTCTCGATCTCTTGATCTCGTGATCTGCCCGTCTCAGCCTCCCAAAGTGCTGGGGAAAAGTCAATTATTTTTTAAATTTTACTGCATACAGTTTTCTAAAAGATATATATCTATATATACATTTTCATCTTATTTTTTTCCTCTAAAAATTGTGATTTCAGTGTACATTTGAGAGTCTGTAGGAGGGTCAACATTAGAGATAATTAGAACATTTGCTAAATATGACTTTTGAAATATTATGTATGGAAAAGCTTATAACTTTGATGAAAGACACAGTATATGAACAAGAGAAAGTTTTCTTAATGATTAAAATACATTGGGATAACGTAATTATTATGAAATGATATTCAATTAAACATTATAATATGTAGGGAAAAATTATTTTTAATTAATACAAAGTTCTTGTAATATACTGACCTGGTCCAAGAGTTAAAGTGAGTGGATTCCTTGTCAATAGGAATCTTTGACAATGGGCCAAGTACAGCATTGCTAGTGTACAGGATTACTTTTATTTCTTTAGTTTTAACAGTGGTTTCTGGTAACATATCTGTGAGGTGTCAGTTCTCAGGGAACTTTTAACCTGACTGTAATCCAAGTAACATTATCTGGTGTATAGATTGCTTTAAAAAGTAAATTTTGGTCAGGAGCAGTGGCTGATATCTATAATCCCAGCACTTTAAGAGGCCAAGGTGAGATCACTTAAGGCCAGCAGTTTGAGACCAGCTTGGACAACAAAGCAAGATTCCATCTCTACCATAAACTTAAAAATTAGCTGGGTATGGTAGTGCACGCCTAGTCCCAACTACTTGGGAGGCTGCGGTGGGAGGATGGCCTGAGGATTAAACTGTGATTGAATTATGGCTATACTCCAGCCTGGGTGACAGAGTGAGATCCTGTTCTAAAAACAAAAAAAAAACAATAAATATATATATTTTTTCTTTTGCTTTTATGACAGAAATTCTAAGCAGAGAATTAAAGCAGGATTCACCTCTGGTGACCATTTTCAAACTTTCATTCTTTTGAATGCAAGTTTTTATTCACTTTTCACTCAAAATTTTTTTATAAATGTAAACTCTGGGCTATTCTATTTTGAATAAGATATTCTTGGTATTTTTTTCTGTTCAAACTGTGTAAAATAAATACCAGTTTTTAAAATTATTTTGTTAGGTGTCCAGAAATAACATTTTCCAGTCGTATACCAGAACGTGAAAGAGTCTTTACGTGTGAAACCGTAAAGTTTAAAAGCAAAACTAAGACTAAACAACCATGTAAGAAATCGAAGTAGAATCCAGTGTAAAAGAAGCAGGCAATTGTTCTACCTCTCCTTGGCAGTCATTTCACCCTGCTGATGGTCCCTCTGCTTGGGGCCATTTTACTACATGGCCACAAATTCCACCAATGGATTCTTTCAGTTAATGAAGACTATGCTGTGCGTATACAGCCATGTTGTTTTCATCTAATTATGACATGTTAAGGAACAATACCTTCACTTCTTATATTTTCTTTTCAACAGAATCTTTTGAAAATGTCTTACAAGCTAAATTCTGCATTTGTGGGGTTTCCATTTCTCTAGCGATTTGCTGTATTTTTCAGGGAAAAAAAGGACTATATGTTAACTTTTGAAATCTAACTTCTGAAACCATATTAGTAAACTTTTTACAATTTGGCAAATTCCTTTTAGATATTTGGTTTTCAAGAGATATTTGCACAAAGAATATATCATTGTAAACATAACAAAAGAAAACAAAACGTGCTTTGTTAGGCCTAATTTTTGTTCCTTTCAACTTTTATGTTAGGTTCCAGGGTACACATGCAGATTTGTTATGTGGATAAATCGCATGTCACTGGGATTCAGAGTACAAATGGTTTTTTCCACCCCGGTGGTGAGCATAGTAACCAAATAGGTAGATTTCCGTCCTCACTCTTCTCCCACCCTCCACCCTCACTTAAGTGCCAGTGTCTATTGTTCTCCTCTTTGTGTCCATGTGTACTCAAGTCAACCTAAATTTCTTGATTAAGGCCACTATTGAAATAATGTGACTTTTGATTCTAATATACATCATGCATCTCTGTCTTGGTTCTTGTGAGTTTAGTATTTAGTGTGGCACTTAATAGAGCAATAGATATTGACAAAATGAATGAATGAAAATTTCTGTTTCCACATCTTCCTTCTGTCCTCTTAAAATATCATTTTCACTCAACATTCTGTCTTTGGTTTTATTGTAATTTCAAAATGCTTTTATAATCTTAACTACTAATATGACGTTAATAGTCATTTTATGTTTACTAAATCCTTGTGTTACCTAACTTCTGTCTTGAATTCTATATCCTTCGTTTTCATATGGATGTGTCATAGGTCTTTATCCTTATCCTCTGTGTGTCTCACATCTGTAAGTCTAACAGATGTCCTACTCTTTAGCTTCTTCTTGGATCATCCAGCTACTCCTACTGACTTCTAGCAGAGCATCTTCTCTCCCATTTGCTGAGCCTACCACCTGGCATTTTTGTTTTTATCCAATCAATTGCCAAACTTTGTAATTTTGTATTTAATATCTCTTTTTAATTATGTATTTTTCAAAGTCATTTTTACTTTATTGTTTTATTTGCATTTGTTTATTTTTTTGGAGACATAATCTCGCTCTGTCTTCAGGCCTGAGTGCAGTGGCATGATCACAACTGACTTCAGCCTCCAAGTCCTGTGTTCAAGCGATCCTCCTACCTCAGCCTCCTGAGTAGCTGGGGGTACAAGCACACATCATCACACCTGGCTAATTTTTAAATTTTTTGTAGGGATGAGGGCTCACTATGTTGCCCAGGTTGGTCTCGAACTCCTGGCTTCAAATGATTCTGCTGTCTTGGCCTCTCAAAGTGTGTCTTTTCTTTAAAAAAAAAAATTGTTACCTACACTTAGACCACTGTAACAGCCTCTAAACTAGCCTTTCCACTTACTGCCCCTTTTCTCTCCTGCCTACTGTGTACAAGGCTACCATGTTGAACGTTTTAATCCACTGTTTTTATTCCTGAAAGCATTTTTGTCTAGAAATCTCAGTGGTTCCCTATTTCAACTTATGTAAAAGCCAAATAAATTTATGTGGGTTAGAATTATTATAAATTATTTATTTATAAAACTATATTACTGCACATCTGTATCATAATTTAAAGTTTGGCAAATTGCTATCTTCTGTACAATCCAGGTGGGAAAAAAAAAAAAAACAGTAAAATGAATTAAAATCAGTATTAAGGGAGGACCTTGTCTGGGATGAACTGCCAAATTCCAGCAATCCAGGCTTTCTTTAAAATTGATACTACATGTATTCACTTCACTTCTGGAACATGGTATTCCATGACTATTCAGTTGAATCCTTCCACCATCTATATGTGATAAGTCATTTTCTGTTACATACTGTTTTCTTCAGTTTAATGTAAATATTTCATAAAGTACTAGTTTGAGGTTTCCTGTCCCAGCTGTCTGACAATAAATTGATCTTTTATATGACTTATCTTACTTACCTCATTGACTCTTTGTCAATTTCTAAACAAGTAGCACTGTTTCATGCAGGACCAAGTATGTTGCCCCAGATCAAGAATTCTTCAGTTTCTTCAGAAGAATGGTATCTATCAGTCCTCATTAACTCAGGGACATTTTTCTTGATGAGATGTTCAAAACTTTAAGTAGTATTCAGTTTCCAGAACTTTGCATGCTTGACTAGATACCTATTCATTTATAAGAAAGAGAGTGGAAAGTCATGATTCTTTTTGAATGGGGTAAAACTCCCTGGGCCAGACATTTCTTTAGCCTAGAGTTCTAAAACTAAGAGCAAAGAGAATCTGATTTCTAATTTTTACAATGTCTGTAATATAGATAAACAAAATGAATAAAATACATCATGCTACAAAATTCTTTTTAATTTTTACCCAATACATGTATCTTCTTATAGGTGTTTTGAGCATAGAGTAGGATTTATTGAGCTAAGTTAATGGCTAATTCAGTACAAATAAAACAATGTAAGATTTTTGTAGTGTTTTAAGACGTTTTGATAGACTAATTATATTGCAAAAGGTCGATTATACTATAAAATTATATATTCTCCCTCTACAGAGTCAGTAGCAAATGCATGCTATTTCTAAGCTATGTTATATATCTGGAAGCTTGATAATTGCAGTTCATATTTTCTTACCAAACTGATAATGTGTTATTAATTCAGATTTTAAAAAATAACCTTCTAAATCCCTATGTTTTGTCCTAGGTTTAAAATTCTATGAGAACCAGACCACACATTCTTCTGCTCTTAGGCTGTGTTGTTTTCAGAGATGCTGACCTGTTAGTGATTAACCAAGATTAGGGTCTTGGATGCTCGTAGTTATCAGAAAGCTTTCCCTGAGGATATCTCCAGTCCAAGGAGAATTTCACATTTATGTCTAGGAGGGATACCCTAAAATTGTATTGACTGTACATTTGCTTTGTGAATGCTTGATGATGCTATTGTGTAATGATCGAAGTGAAATATGTGACACTGAGTTTACATGGTCTGGACTTAGTTTTGAGATGCCAGGCTGTGCTCATTTCACCCCAAATGGAATAAGAAGGAAATGTAGCTTAATATATTTACAGTAAAATAAGTTATATATCATCTTATTATATCCTCAAAATACCTACACAAAGAAGCAGAATGTGTATTTTTTACAAGGTGTAGGTGGGAAAAATGAAAGAAATCCAACTGCTAGCCAGATTCATTCTTTTCTTTCTGCTTCCAAACTGTGCCTTTGTAATATTTTCCATTTTGCTATTTACTAGTTTATTCCCCAGCTATACTGTACATTCTGTGAAATATTTTGATTTATCTTGTTTTTCTATCACCCATAGTTCTCAACAAGTGTTTATTGAATAGAGCAATTAACAAGTGAAGAAAATCAGTGGCAGTGCTGGGGCTCAAACCCAGATAGGAATCTAAATATATTCCTTTGCTCTCTTTTACTATAACGACTCATCTGAACAATTCTATACTTCATTTTGAAATTAAAAGATAAACACAACAAAATAATGCATAAACTTTCAAGAGAATGGATTGATTACTATGCTTGTAAACAAATTTTCTCATACTTTAAAAAAATACAGGAGCTGATAAGGACAAAATTAGTAAGAAAAATGGAGACAGTCTATATTGATATGTAGTAATATATGCCTGTCTCCCCACCTCATCCAGTGTTTTATAGGAAGCTTAAATATGGAATTTCTTGCTTCCTCTATGAAATGTCTCTTGGAAGCCCTTGGAATTCACAAAAGATCAATTATTCTGACTCACATGGGTGTGGGCCACAGGTTCTCTCATCTTTGTTCACTACCAGTTTAAATCTTTCTGTTCATTGCTTCTTGCTGAGAGTGTATCTCAGCCTAACTAATGTCTATGTTAATATTTACCAAAGAACTGAATTGTCTATTTGTTTATATTCCCATCAAAATAAGATGAGGTTTGTGGATTAGCCTAACAGGGAATGGATATTTATTAGGCTTAAAAGCCAGGAAAGAGGCCGGGTGCAGTGGCTCACACCTGTAATCCCAGCACTTTGGGAGGCTGAGGCCGGTAGATCACGAGGTCAAGAGATGGAGACCATCCTGGACAACTCGGTGAAATCCCATCTCTACTAAAAATACAAAAAAAAATTAGCCGGGTGTGGTGGCACGTGCCTGTGGTCCCAGGTACTCGGGAGGCTGAGGCAGAAGAAGCACTTGAACCCAGGAGGTAGAGGTTGCAGTGAGCCGAGATTGCGCCACTGCACTCCAGCCTGGTGACAGAGCAAGACTCCATCTCAAAAAAAAAAAAAAAAAAAAGCTAGAAAAGAATAGAGACAAATTGTAACCTCCACTCTCTCCTTCAGGTTTCTGCAGTAGGCACTGGTAATTAATAACAGCAGTCAGAATCTTTCTTGACACAGAGGTCTTGGCAACAATTATTGAATGATCAGAGAGGGCAGGCCAATTAGAACCTATTTACCATCTTTATGTCAATGTCTAGTGTAAATTAAGGTAAACTGTAGCAAAGCTATTTGCTTTCTTTACCTCATTTTTACCAGAGTTTTTAGAATGAATTGTGAGGGAAACAAGTAGTAAAGAAGATGAGATAAAACAGCAATTTTCCTTCTTTTGTTAAGTAAACACTTTAGCCAGAAATTCATGTTTTTCTTTGTAATATGATCTTACTCTCTACATGCTTTATTCTGGTTAGCTTTATTCTGGTTAGAATATTGACTTGGAAGAGAAAGTACACAATTTGCTTTGCATCTCTGGGACATTCTTCTAGCTATGTTGATGAACATCATAAGTACTAATTTTACCAAGAGTGGTCATACCAACAGTGAGTATCCTAAGGTGGTCATCAACCACATGCAAAGATCACCTTCTGCTGGCAATAGATTATTATTGCTAGAAAGAATATCTCAGCCTACATAATGACTATTTAATATTTATCAGAAAACTTAATTATGTATTTGTATTTATTCCCATGAAAATAAGATGAGATTTGAGGATGAACCTAACAGTGAATGAAAATTTTTTAGGCTTAAGGAAAGGATGTGCCAACTGATTGCAGCCTCCCTGCAATCCTTTTCGGGACATCCAGATTCAGTTTGTGAAAGTTCTATGAAGTCTAGAGTTTTGGTAATGGTATTTCAATGGTATAATGTTCATTTATTTGTATGAAGACAAGAGAACGAAAAATATTGGTTCATTAATAAATGTTTAAACATATTTAGTATGGCTCTAAAGTATGGTTTTAAAAAAAAAAATTAACATTGACTTAAAGAGTATTTAAAAAAAAAAAAAGAACATATATAGGCCAGGCATGGTGGCTCACACCTGTAATCCCAGCACTTTGGGAAGCCGAGGCAAGTAGATCACATGAGGTCAGGAGTTCAAGACCAGCCTGGCCAATATGGAGAAATCCCATCTCTACCAAAAATAGAAAAAAAAAATTTAGCTGGGCACGGTGTCATGTGCCTGTAATCCCAGCTACTCGGGAAGCTGAGGCAGGAGAATCCCTTGAACCCGGAAGGTGGAGGCTGCAGTGAGCTGAGATTGTGCCACTGCACTCCAGCCTGGGCAACAAAGTGAGACTCTGTCTCAAAAAAAAAAAAGACCCTGCATATAGCAGTACATATGTATTTTTTCTTTTGCTATTTGAGAATATGTGGTTCCAAATAATTTTTACACTCACTGGAATTTTACCTAATTATAGCTACAAATCTTAGGCAACGTAATCCAAGAAGGTGAATTCACTATGAAAACTTATATAATTACTTTTTCATGACCTAAATTGACATGGCTGATCTACCACCATCGTGTGCTGCAAGAAAAGGTTTCTGGGTTTATTTTTGTTTTTGTGTTTTTTTATGGTGTGTGTTTGCACCAGTGCATGCCAATGCATATGTTCATATGTGCACATTCTTTATACAGATGGGGTTGCAAATAGGGTCCATCGTTTTCATTAAAAAGGATATTGATATTTCCTTATTTATTGATTAATAAACTACTTGTGTATTCATAAGTCAGCAACATAGAATAACCACACTCCAAGCTTCTCTAGAATTGAATTGGACCATCGGTTTCTTTTACTGTTTATCTTGGACTCCCGGAAATCAGTCTTCTCTAATATACATTTTGGAATTATATCCTCTACCTATATGGAATAATGGCACAAGATATTGCCTATGAAATCTCCTATCCCATTTGCTTCAGTAGTGCTACAGGGCATATATCCAATTAGAAAACTCTGTGTCCCTGTCTCCATTAGCAATTAATTTGTTTTAAAATATATTTATATTCCATAAATAGACTTATTTCAAACAATAATAAGAAACAAATTAGCCTAAAGAAAAATAAGCTAAACAGTATTAATCATTTCAAAATGTGCTGCTTTTTGTCTTTGTCTTTTGCTCTATCTCTCTACTCCCGTCTTCTTGGCTCTCCTTCCATCACTTTTGTTTTTTTTTAGGTCTCTATATATTTTCAATTATCTGTCACAGTCACTCCATTTTGTCCTAGACCTTTTTTCTTTTCCTTTTCTTTGAGACAGGGTCTCACTTTGTTGCCCAGGCTGGAGTGCAGTGGCTCAATCTCAGCTCACTGCTCAAGCTCCATCTCCAGGCTCAAGTGATTCTCTATTCTCAGCCTTCTGAGTATCTAGGACTAGAGGCATGCACCACCATGCCCAGTTAATTATTATTATTATTTGTGGAGATGGAGTCTTGCCATGTTGCCCAGGTTGGCCTTGAACTTCTGGGCACAAGTGATCCTCCTGCCTTGGCTTCCCAAAGTTTTGGGATTACAGACATGAGCCACTGCATCCAGACAACATTTTTTATATGCAAAAAACTATTTTATAAGTTTATAGCTAAAGCTTTGAAATCATACTGACAGGGTTTTGATTCTTGACTGTGTCTTGGAAAAAGTATTTAACCTCCCAAGACTCTATGTTTGCATCTTTAGAATGTGATTCTCATGGGTGTTATATACAGTAATTGGCATTTGAGAAATGTGAGCAGTTATTCTTAAGAACACATTTGTGTATATATCTTTACATTCCTGATTATTTGCTTGTGATAAATTTCAGAAAAAAGAATTGCTTAAGCCAGGCACAGTGGCTCATGCCTGTAATCCCAGCACTTTGGGAGGCTGAGGAGGGTGGATCACCTGGGGTCAGGAGCTTGGCCAACATGGTGAAACCGCATCTCTACCAAAAAATACAAAAATTAGCTGGGCATGGTGGTGCGCACCTGTAGTCCCAGATACTTGGGCGGCTGAGACAGGAGAATCCCTTGAGCCCAGGAGGTAGAGGTTGCAGTGAGTCCATATTGCACCACTGCACTCCAGCCTGAGCAGCAGAGCTGTCTCAAAAAAAACATTGCTTAGCTACATAGCATACTTTTTTTGTTTTGTTTTTCTTTTTAGTTTACGTGTAATAACCGTATATATTTATAGGGTATAGAGCAATATTTTAATATACATGTATAATGTGTAGTGATCACATCTGATCACCACACTATTTATTACCTCAAACATTTGTCATTTATTGTGTTGAGAACATTCAAAATCCTCTCTTATAGCTTTTCGAACATATGGTAACTTATTGTTAGCTGTATTTGCCTTACATTGCTATAGAAAGGTAGAACTGATTCCTCCCATCTAGCTGTAATTTGCATGCATTAACCAACCTCTCCCTTCCTTTTACCCCTCCCAGCCTTTAATAACCCTAATTCTACTCTCTACTGCAATAAGATCATGTTTTTTGAGCTCCCACATATGAGTGAGAACAGACATGCATTTTTTAACATATTGCCAAATTGCCTTCTGGATAGATAGGAGTCTATTTATACAATACCATTAATATTGGAAAATGTTCACATCTTGGCCAAACCGTGGGTTACTATTCTATTAAATCTTTCTAATAACAAATAAATGTATTTATTAATTTAGTTTCTAGTTCTTTGATTAATAGGTCAAACTTTATATTCTTTAATGAATTTTATGCTCATATACTTTGCACAATTTTTCATTGAGTTGTCTGTTTTCTTTCTTACTTATGTATTAGAATCTTCACATACTAAGAATACTAGCCCTTTGTTACATATGATGTAAATATTTTACCCAGTTTGTTTGTTTTCAGTTTAATTTAGGGGATCTTTTTGGTGCAGGAATGTTTTAATACAAATCACTAGTCTCATGATTTTTGCCTTTTTAGATCTAAGTGTTAGGAAATATTTTTTCTTTTCTTGAGAAATGCATATTGCTGTCCTCTTTTTGACTCTTAGTCAAGTCTTTATTAACAAGTCTTCATTAGATCTTCTGTGGCATCAAGCAGGGCAGGATGCCATAGATAATATAAAAGCTTAGCTAAACATTATTATTCTCCGTATATGTTACAAGATGGGCTACATGCATACTTGTTGAAAATTAAACCTAGTACTTGTGATATTGTACGGATACTGTTTGAAAGGCTGAACATTCTACTAGGTAACACCAACCATTACAGAAATTGCTTGATGAAAGCTTGTCAAAATATTACTTTGTGTTGAATAGTCTGATCTTTTTCATTATTTGTTAGTTGTATTTGTCTTTTTAGCATCACAACAGAGCCTTTGCAGCTTCTTTGAGCAAGCTTCATTTGTTGCCTTCTAGATAGTCTAAATCTTATATGTCTGTGTGGTTAAGCTCAGCATTATTTTAATGATCCTGTTTTTTTGCATACTGGTAACATGAGAGATGCCATTCTCTCCTCTCTATCAATGTGACCTCACAGTATCCTCACAGCCCTCAGAACCCAGCCATTCTCTAACGTTATTTCCATCAACTTACTTTCTATGAGTTCTATGTTATTCTTTGGATTAAGTTAGAACACCACAAGATGTGTCAAAGTCAAGTCCTTTTGAAGAAATCATCAAAGAAGAATCTTACTTCTTTGATGCAGATTCATTTAAGTACAGTTGTCTTAGTGTTCAATGATGCCATTGTCTTTTCAAGGCCATCATGTAGGGACGTCATCATGTCATTTTTATCTTTCACTTGTTTTTGTTGGCTTCATGAACAGTATAGCGATCCAAGAGAAATTAATTGTTTTGTCCTTCATTGAAATCAAATGTTGTTTATTTCACATGCTAGTATCTCTCCATTTCTCCCCAACTATTGAGTAATTTCACTTTTAAAAATGTAAAACACTTTCTTTTCACCTTTGTTCAAGCCACATTTTTAAAAATTAGGTTAAATGTCTGATTTCAAGAGCAAGAAATAGAGACTGGATTGAGGTTGGGATGGGTGGGTTGAAGCTCATACATTGTGGAAGGAACAATGTGGATTTTGTTGGTTGTTAATGAAATTTCTGACGTTGGATGCCTTCTAATATATTTTGTCTAATTTAAGTTCATTTTAATTCAATACATGCATATACTATTTATTACCATTTTTTCAAATGATCTAATTGCCAACTTTTCTCAACCGTTTTGTCAATGCTGTCACAACTGCCCTCTTGTCAACCACAAGCTTGGAGTCTATCTTACTACAAATGCTCTCTTTTTCCTTTTTCCGGTGTCTTACCTTTTTCCAGGCAGCAAAGGTCCAAATTTGCTGCTTAACTATAGCAACTATAAAGGTCCTTATTGTGTGCATATTTCTGATTTTTTTCTCTCTTTCATCCCATGATGTGTTTTCTTGCATCCTTTATGAAAAGAAGCAAACTACCAAAATTTTTTAAAAGATTACTATGACTATTACATACCCCCAAATTAATATCATATTTTCCTCTGCATTTACTTAATTGATCACAACTTGGCTTATTTTTCCAATAGCAGCGAAAGAATTTACCATGATGTAGCCATATTTAATCAATGCACATTGTAGCCATCTCTGACCTCAGGAATTTGAATAGCTATCAAGCAGGGGTTTCCAGGCAGTAATTTATCTCTCCTGAAAACTTTACTAAGTGACACTAGACACAAGAGGCACCAGGTTGGGCACAAATGATATGACATACGTGACATGTCTGTTCTAATGGGGCTTGCAGTCTAAAGTGGAAGCCAGAGAAAAAGAATTGCAATATAGTGTGGCAAGCACTAAGATAGAGGTGTATAAAATTACTATGGGATGGGGATGGCAGTGGTGTCAGAGAACAGAGTTAGTAAATGTACAGAAGTGAGAAAATGGAGGTAAAAAGGGACTTGTGCCTAGTTGATTGAGGCTAGTAACATATTACTTGAGAGGGCCAGTCTGTAAAAATTTTGTGACTCCACCACAAAAGACCTTCCATGCCCAGAGAAGGATTTATTCTGAGTGTGATGGTCAACCACTGGAGACTTTTAAGATGAGTCAAACTCGAGAGCTCTTTGACTTGCCCAAAGGCGTGGAAGGTTTACACCCAGGTCTGTTCCATTCTACACTATGGCCTCCCGCACCCCAACCTCTCTCCCTTGGTTGCAAATGAAGAGGAAAGTGCAGAGAGAAAAGCCTATTGCTTAAGTTCCTGTAAATAACTGAGTGAGTTTGAGTTAGAACACATGCCTCCTGATTTATAAGATAGGCAGCATGCCAGTATCTCCTGCTCAGAACAGGCAGGGTAGAAGGAGCCCAGGAGAGAAGGAAGATCAGAGAGGAGCTTGGGGATAGAACACTGAAGTACACAGTGAAGGGAGTCTTAGTGTAGCAAGAGGCTCCTCCACGTACGGCAGCCCTGAGCCAGCAGGCGATAGTGGACCAGGGGTGTCCCTAGTGGTCCTCAGAGGTCAGGTCCTTTTAGATTCTGAGCCCAGATACTTTCATTCATGAAGTTTATAGTCATTGACAAGGGACATAGTTTGGCTATAGAACATTGTTCATTCATTTCCAACAAATATGTTGAGCCCCTAGTATGTGCTAGGAACTGTCCTAAGTCCTAAGAATACCAAGGAAGGAACACAGTCCTTTCATTCATGGGGCTCTGATAGAAGGCATGAACACAAGTAAGTGATGGCACAACATGGTAAGTGGAGAAACAGGTATGTAAAATGCTTTCTGGGAGCATGGAGAACAGAGAATGTCACTGAGCTCTGGAAGGGACTCAAGTGAGGTCATGAAGGTGCAAGACAAATTACCAGGAAGGATAGGGAGCATACTTCAAAATAAAGAAACATGTGCAAATAAACAGAGATATATAAATTTAAAAAAAAAACCATGCAAATGAGATTTTTACTGTGTCTTAATACCAAGTATAGGAACAAGTATTTCCCTCTGAGCCATGATTGAGTTTTTGGGTAAATGTTATCATAAAAGAGTTTGTTTGTTTGTTTGTTTGTTTGTTTTTCTTTAGAGACAGGGTCTTACTTCGTCACCCTGGCTGCAGTGCAGTAGCATGATCTCAGCTCACTGCAGCCTCGACCTCCTAGGCTCTAGCGATCTTCCCGCCTGAGCCTCCCAAGTAGCTGGGACTACAGGTCTGTGCCACCAGCTGGCTAATTTTTGTATTGTTTGTAGATATGGGGTTTCACCATGTTGCCTAGGCTGGTCTCGAACTCCAGGGCTCAAGTGACTCGCATGACTTGACCTTCCAAAGTGCTGGGATTACAGGTATGAGCCACTGTGCCCAGTCATAAAAGAGTTTTATTATTCTTATGACTCCTGAACTTGACGCAGTCTAGTGTGAGGTCTGTGGCACCTTCACTGGTTCTCCCCTGTTAAACAACTGTTTTCCCCAGTCTTGAGGCATTCAGGCTTATATGTGAAATACATCTGGGCATGCATTTTAAAAATAAATAGAAAAATCAGTTTTCAGTGATACAATACTGGGGTGTGGATTAAATATTTTCCACAAAATAAGATCATTTGAAAAATGATTTCAAGAAAGATTTTCTTTACATACATATTTACGTTTTGAAAATAAAATGTCCAATTTTGGTGAAAAATGTAAAACTCTCCATTCAAACCTTAAACCTTAGAATCATTATCCTTTTTGTTCATTTGGTTTTATGCTTCTATAGATGTTATTCCTGTATATTTCGGTCAAATTACATACTGGAGAGAAATGTTAAACTAGGAAGACATGACTTTATAAAGTAAAGGTGATAAAAATCTATTCCCCATTTGCTATTTTACTTAATTTGCTCTTGGTCTCAATCATCACTCATTTTGGTTACCATTTACCTGGGTAGTTCATTAAGTGTAATTCCTCCCAGGTGGGATGGGCTGATTCTCAGCTTTTCACTCTCTTGGCATCAATAGCATAGTGATCTATGTTGTCATGCTAGTGAGGTTGGTGATGAACCATTAAATAAAATGATCTGCCCCCAGGCCAGGGAGTTGGTTGATTGCCAAACAGTAATCCAGTACAATTAACTATCAAAGATTTGAGCACTCCATTATTCTAAGAGATGGAACTGCAGCCATCTGGAACAGCAGAAATGGTGATTGATCATCTGGCTAAGTTTTTGTTTGGAAACACATTTAAATAGTTACATTTATTATTATAACATTAAATATTTTAACCTTTAGTCATCTTGAGTTCTAAATTTTTAAATTTTATTCAGTTTCAAGATGGAAATAAAAAGAACTTGTTTAATATTTACCAAGAGTAGAAATGTTTAATTTATGACCTATACATTAAATCCTTGGTGGAATGAAGTAGGATGTAAATAAAGAAAATAAATACTCTCCATGAGAGAGTTTGAAAATATTATACAGTATTAAGACAGGTAAATGATCTAAGTGATCGATTTTTTTTCAGATATGTTGCTTTAAGCTTATGTTGTTATTTTTTGTTACGGAAATCATAGATACGGTCATTCAGTGCTTTTAAAATATTATTTTGCAAATTCCAGCAATTACCCAGTACATTAATAAGAATCTAAAGGTCATATAATTTTTTTTAGGTTGTGTTCAGGAATACATATTGAGTTCATTAGGTAAGAAAAATATTGCTTTTTCACAGTCATTATTTTTTATTATTTCTCCTAAGACTTTTTTTTTGTTTTGTGTTTTTTTTATTTCTAAGGATGCGCCTACCATTCCACATAATAAATAGGTACAGATACTTGGAGGTCAGTGTCTTGGCATCCCATCATCTCACCCCACGAAACAATATGGCACATGGATTGTGGCTTTTGGTCAGACACAAATATCTTTATTCATTCCTTTATGAATATGTATTTATTATTGAGCATCTGCAATGTGCTAAGGACAGGTTTGACACTGAAGACACAGGGTCGAACAGACAGAGACTTACTTGCTTTCATGGAGCTACAATTTGAGAGTAGAGACAAATACTTAAAATCACATGCAGTATCGGATTAAAATTATGATATGTCCAATGAAAGAGGCATGCATTATGGAGCTGTGAAGGTGTGTAACAGGAGACTTTAAAAATCCCCTCATCTGAGGATCTAGAGAAAACTTTTCTGAATCTCAAAGGAATGTGTAGGGAGTTAAAAGTTAGTCTGAAGCCAGGTGTGGTGGCTCACACCTGTAATCCCAGCACTTTGGGAGGCCAAGGCGAGAGGACCACATGAGTCCAGGAGTTCTAGAACAGCCTGGGCTACATAGCGAGATCTCATTGCTGCAAAAAATAAAAAATTAGCTGGGCGTGGTGGCACATGCCTTAGTCTCAGCTATTGGGGAAGCTGAAGTGGGAGAGTCTGCTTTAGTCAACGCTATTGAGGCTCCAGTGAGCCGTGATCAGGCCATAGCCCTCCAGCCTAGGTGACAGGGCAAGACCCTATCTCAAAAAAAAAAAAAAAAAAAAAAAAAGAGAGAGAGAGAAAAAAGTTAGCCTGGCTCTCAATAGAAAGTCAGTTAGTTATTAAAGACATTTATTAGGTGGGGGTCATGTCCACCAGACAACTATAATGTGTGAAAGTCCAGCACAAGGGAAAATTGTCCTGTATCCCAATTTTGGTTAACCCATTCAGCATTCATACTAAGTGATTAAACTTGTTTGCATTCATTAGACCTATAACCAAACTCTGTTTTATACATACAGTATTTTTTTTTTAATTGCATTTTAGGTTTTGGGGTACATGTGAAAAACATGCAAGGTTGTTGCATAGGTGCATACGTGGCAGTATGATTTGCTACCTCCCTCCCCTTCACCTATATCTGGCATTTCTCCCCATGCTATCCCTCCCCAACTCCCCATCCCCCCGCTAGCCCCCCCACCAACAGACCCCCGTGTATAGTGCTCCCCTCCCTGTGTCCATGTGTTCTACTTGTTCAACACCCGCCTATGAGTGAGAACATGTGGTGTTTGATTTTGTGTTCTTGTGTCAGTTTGCTGAGAATGATGCTTTCCAGGTTCATCCATGTCCCTACGAAGGATGTGAACTCCTCCTTTTTAATGGCTGCATAATATTCCATGGTGTATATGTGCCACATTTTTCCTGTCCAGTCTATCATCGATGGGCATTTGGGCTGGTTCCAGGTCTTTGCTATTGTAAACTGTGCTGCAATGAACATTCGTGTGCATGTGTCCTTATAGTAGAACGATTTATAATCCTTTGGATATATGCCCAGTAATGGGATTGCTGGGTCAAATGGAATTTCTATTTCTAGGTCTTTGAGGAATTGCTGCACTGTTTTCCACAGTGGTTGAACTAATTTACACTCCCACCAACAGTGTAAAAGTGTTCCTATTTCTCCACATCCTCTCCAGCATCTGTAGTATTTTTTAAAACAGTTGATACATGCTAAAATTTTCAGGAATGCAACTATCAGGTACATCAAGGGAAGATGTTATTTTTGTTGGGTTTGGTAGTTTACTAAGAGTTAATAACCACTGTGAAAAATTATATCACCAATTGATAGCCTCCTCATGAAATGTGAGTTGCCCATGCAATACACTTGGAACTGTGTTTACTTATACTTATAAATTCATGGTGATGCTACATGTAGGTGCAAGTATATGGATCCTTCATTTCATTTGGTGGCCATGTCTCAGCTTTTTCAAAGTGAAATAAACACATAGTCTTCTATTTTACATTTCTTTTCTTTTACTTCTTCTTTATTACAATTAGGTTATTATATTGATTTTTTTAAATTCTATATGTAAATAAATAATGTTATATATTATTTTACTTCAGTATAGTAAGGGAGGAATGTAAAAAGAGAGCCTTGGACTCCATAGAGATGAATACCATTTGTGAAACAGTACATGTGTTTTAAAATAGAAGGAAAAGTATTTTAATATTCAAGCTGAAAATTTATTTGATTTTCTAATCTTGAAATGTTTTACAGAGAAGATGTCTTGATTTTCAAAACAGAAGAGGTTTAGAAGCAAGTGTCTCCACTTTGACTGCTTTCTGGCCTGATGTTTAGGGCAATCTCTTTGCCTCTGTACACAGAGAAATGCAGAAGGAAGCATGTTGCAATAAATCATTTGAGAATACTTGCATTGGGTTGTCCTGTTTGGGCTGCTTAGAACTACTGTCACTGGGTTGAATACTCTAAAAATTGAAAGGTCATTTGGAGAAAAATTACTTGCAAATAAAATAAAGATTTTTAGAATGCTTTCTTGGAGTGGGTCTACTCCTCTGGAGGACAGCCAGTAGTTCAATGAAAACAGATTGAGTTGCTTTACAAGAGAGTATTTTGTTTTAATAGATACCATCATGAGTGAGTAAGACACCATCCCCACTAGTGCTACAAAGAAAGTATGACTAGTTTCTGGTTCAGAACACCCAATTATATTCTAAGGATTTATAGATATTGCCTCTTGGAGATTATAGGAAGTATGAAGTCAGGAGAAAAGAAAAAGCTGTACTTAGAGTACACTAATTATTTCTCTATTAGTCATAAGAACTTCTAGTAATAACACAAAGAGTGAAGATACATGTAGTAGTAAAAGTACAGGAAGTCAGATTTATAAAGAGAAGTTAATATCGTCCAAACTTTCATACTGACTTTTAGTGAAAATCAAATGAGATAGTATGTGAACAGTATTTTGTAAGTTCTAAGTATAAAGTGATTTTTTTTTGGCAATCTTTCAAAATGTGTAATAGTAGAATCAGGATATGCTAATAGGAATTCATCATGTGAAAGCCAGGAAGTCTGAAACATGCCATAAAAGCAAATACATATGTTTTCCTGAAGTGTGCTACAACCAAAAGTTTAAAAATTACCAATGCACTATTTGTTTGTCACAGTTCAAATAAATATACACAGAGCCAATTTATGTTTACAACTCCTGGGTTCATCTTTGTGTTATCATTTTCTAGATAAAAGATATAGTCAATCTTATAGATGCCAATCTATAGTCCATCTGTTATACTATGTCTAAAACATACTGTAATCAGTGTATTAATTCTCTTAATAGACATCAGTTTTAGGCCTTCCACTTCTCCAAGAGAATTAAAGCAATTGCCACTTGCCAAATAAGTTCTTGGTAATAATGAACATAAGGGGGAAGATACTTGAGAAGCAAAGAGATATTATTCTTTCTTTAGAAATACCAGCACACTAAGATCTGTCCTTGAGACTTCACTGCTTTGAGGTGCTAAATTGGAGAGTTTCTCAGGGTTCCCTTTACAATGGCTTTGTCATTTTTATTGAATCTAATTTTTATCCCCTCAAGACATTCAGATGTTGAGGATGAGATGCTATTGTCATTGTTTTCTTTCTTCTATGCCACCTTCCCTTATCAGGGCCTCAGCTTTGCTACTTTTAACATAACCATCCAGTTGCCACCCCACTCTATTCTCAGCCTGCCGTACTTGGGCTCTTCCCATCTGATGGCTCCAAGTTTCCAAAGCCTGAGACTTTTCAGCAATAAGGACCTTAGATGACAAAGCAGGATGAGTTTACAATCACTAGCGGTGGAAGGATGAAATTAAGAAAGTGATTACGGTGGCTCATGCCTGTAATCCCAGCACTTTGGGAGATTGAGGTGGGTAGATAACTTGAGCCTAGGAGTTGGAGATCAAGCTGGGCAATGTGGTGAAACCTTGTCTCTACAAAAAATACAAAAATTAGCTGGGCATAGTGGCATGGACCTGTGGTTCCAGCTACTCAGGTGGTTGAGGTGGGAGGATCACTTGAGACGAGAAAGTCGAGCCTGCAGTAAGCCACGATGGTGCCATTGCACTCCAGCCTGGGTGACAGAGTGAGACCCTGTTTCCAAAAAAAATAACAAATGTGATTTATTGTTATATATGATAATGATTGTAAATAAGCCTTTTACTAGGGAATATCATAAATGTTATAATTGATTATTAAGGAAAAAAAATAAAAAGAAAATTTGCAATGGGCCTAAGAAATATTAACTATCAACACTTATATAGACTACTTAAAAGGTATGTCCAATTAGTGCTGATACCAGTAATAATAATGCATGTGGTAGACTCTCTAGTTTAAAAGGGAACATAAGTGCAATCCTCCATTTAAAGATATACATCATTTCATATGGATCACATTAATTTTTATGGTTTTATTACAGCAGCTAAACTTTATATTCATCTGTTTATCAGCTTTATTTTTCTCATTACATGGTTTGGTCTCAACAACATTAACAAAACGGAGGGAATATTGGAGCATTTACATGCAGCAATGGTCCTCTCTTAGCATTGGTCAGTTCCAATATAAAAAGAGTTTGGGATTACATATCTTCAAAAGAATATACAAAGAACTATAAAAATAATACAAAGTTGAATAAAACACTTTAAGCAATTTCTCAAAGGAAATTGTCAACACAATTGAGATTAATTTGTCTGGAGAGGTGACTAATTGAGATTACTTTGTCTGGAGAGATGAATAATAAACCATAAAAATTATGCCTTAAGACATTACTTATGTTACTTAGTAACTTTTTTCAAGAATCTGAGAGATTTGTTTGTTTGTGTTTATTTATGCTAGTCAGTTCTGTAGTTCCATGGACCACCTGGGTTTACAGAGAAATTATAGACGGATCATTTTCACCTTGAGATCTCAACTGTAACTGGATGATTAAGCATTGGTACATGCTTACCAAGGAAAGCATTGAAATCTCCATCCTTGTGGATTCTTTAAAACAATGGTCTTGACAGATTTAAGCAAAGCATTGATCTAATTAGAGTCTTGAGTATAAAAGAGATGTTATTTTCAGGTTTATTTTATTGCCCATTTATATTCAAATAGGGAGACAGGAATCACTCCAAAAGGACCAGTACTCTAAGTGTCCAATTCTGTCCATTTTAACTCCAACTGGTTTTCTGTAAGTTTGCTCCTACCTCTGTTAGGTAACTAACTGTTAGTTTCAAGTGCCATTCTTTGTTTAACTTCATATTACTATTGTCTAACATTTTGGGTTATGTTATTAAAGGGAAAGTCATTTCTTCCATGCTGTAGATTAAGCAGTGCCTCTCTATTGTTCCAACTTTCTGGGATTCTTCACAATAGGTTCCAGACGTAGGTTAATTAACAACTCTGTTAACACCTCCTTGAGCTCAAGTGGTTCAAATACAACCTGCTGAGAAATTATTTCTTAAAAGGTGAGGACTAATGACCCAACTTTCAGGCACCATCTCAGAGGCCAGTTTTCAATCTCGTAAAAATTTTAAGTCAAGGAAGCTCAACATAGAAAGTCACGAGCTGTCATAAAATACCATTCCGGATATAGTTGTTTGGAATTGCCTGGGCACTTGGTAACCTAAAATACAGGTTAATAGTAATTCCACCTCATTTAGTTGTGTTTAAGGTGCTTGAGAATTATGCTTAATAGACCATAAAAATTATACCTTAAGACACTACTTAAATGCAATAATAAATCCTTGTGCGAAGTTCTACCAGAAAGTACGATTTTAAAAAAATTATTACAAATGTTAACTATACCTCATATTTTTCTTTATGGAAAGTATGAAGACTATTGATTATATAAAATTTTACATATGCTGAAATTCTTAGACTGAGCTAATTACATAGGCTATAGGTTGGTTTATGCCTCTTTTTTCTGGTAAATATTAAATGTAGCTTTACTCAAATATGAATATGTTATATGTGTAGGTTAATATATATTGAATGAAATAAATTTATTTCTCCAATAAACAGCCTGAGAATATAATCCCAGCGGAAATCACTTCTAAGTGGTATGGAACCAAAATTGGGTGGCAGTTTGAAGTATAACAATGACATCACTGTTCCTACATTATGACTAAATTTTCATTAGGTCAAAGGAATTAAAATGTCAGAAATTAAACTGTCACAAAAAGGGGACCAGAACAGATTATTCCCTATCTATTGCATTGCAAGGCACAGTACCGTTAGGTATGGCACACCTGTTACTGTTATTTTATTTAATCTTCAAAACAATCCCATGAGGCAGTTACTACAAGTCTTCATGAAGAGAAAAGATGATGAAATTTAGGCCCAGCAGTTAGATGCTTCACTCAAGACCATACTGCCATTAATTAAGGAAGCAGCATCCAAAACTTAGTCTATCCCACTTCAAAATCCATGCTTTCATCTTCATCACAAAAGACCTATGACATGACCATACAAAGACAGAGCTAGGAGAAACCAGGAGAACCTTTCTGGTGTATCTAATATCCCTCAGTGATAGAAGGAATGGTTACAACATAAGGAGTGTTAAGTATTATACATAATAGGGGAACTTTGAAAAGTGATTGTGCATCATAATAGTACCATCACATTTTTTAGAAACCTTATTGAACAAGTGTTTGAAAAAAAAAAAGATAAAAAATTGATCATTTAGGCCAACTGATGTCAAAAATTTTATATAGGTAATTGGGCTTTCTGTTACAAAATAGTCTTTAATGTCTTAATGTCTCTATCTAGCAAACAGTGTTTTCTTTTATTTTGATATGATTTGCTGGTGGGTGGTTGCTGAGAGCCTAAGCAAACCAACACATTTGTGTGGCCACCATATGAATTAAGAATCACTCAAAAGTAACTGCAATTTTGATATTTAAAATGATCTGTTCCATGACACACAAGCATGGTTTTAATTGTTATCTCACATGTAACTTAAATATATGAATATTATTTCTTTAAAAAACATCCAATTTCAGTTATTGCTTGAAAAGCAAAAACACTATTATTTTTATGGCCTTGGGCTGTGGGTAGTACTGAATGCCTATATTGTTGGTTTATAACAAATATCTCATGAGATCTGTAGACCTTACAAGCATCTATAGGTTTAAAATAATAATGGCAAATTTAACTTATTTTTCCTTTGTTTTCTTTTTCACATAGAATGAAGGCTAGCAGGTAAAATAATACACAGGAGAATATTTTGAGAGGAATTAATTTAAATACTGTTTTATATAATATTACAATTTTTAAAGGTACTTTTAGAATGTACAAATGGTGTTTTTATTACTTTTTACTTACTATTTAAATGTTAATTTATTATCTCAAGAAAATTGAACCTGTGCTTTCTCAAAAGACAGTCTGCAACATTCTATTGGCCAGTACAGCTTTTGGCCAATGTCAGCTGTTGAATTAATGTAGTTTTTCTCCCCCGACTAATACTCACTCAATCAAAACCTGGGGAAAGACAGCCTCTTAAGAAATCAGAATTTGTTTGTTTCTTTGTCTGTCTCAGAAAGGGGTGTGTGTGTGTGTGTGTGTGTGTGTGGTGCATGTGTGTATGTGAGACAACATGACACAGCATGATGTGAACATACAAATTAGAATGTCCTAAGCTTACATTCCAACTTTATTACTAGATAAGTGGCAGAGATGTGTTAATTTTACAGA
Organism: Aotus nancymaae; assembly: GCF_030222135.1. Classification (NCBI taxonomy): domain Eukaryota; kingdom Metazoa; phylum Chordata; class Mammalia; order Primates; family Aotidae; genus Aotus; species Aotus nancymaae. The sequence continues at coordinate 26,515,812 of NW_026988450.1, forward strand.
GCCTCTGTTTTCTTAATAGTAAAATAGAGATTGAGATAGGTGAGATAAAAGTGCCTTAAACTACCTTGCATTTTTCAGTGAAATTTAGTTTCACTCCTTCCATTTCCTTGCCTCTTGTGTTAATGATCTGTAAACATTTCTGGGTTGGGACAGATTATTTAGGTGAACTACTTTGTTTTGCTCAGTTTTGCACTAATAAGTGAGAGACATAGCTTGGATCCTCCTGCTCTTTTTCTTCTGTCTCTTCTGTGTTCTTAGCCCTGCACATGTTAAGATGTTGCTAGCTTAAAATTGCTGTATGTGGTTATTGAAGTCATCTTAGAGACCTACCACACATATACTGAAGATAGGAAGGGAACTAAAAATTATTAGATACCTGCACGTAGCAATTTATATGTTACTGCTTCACTTAATCTGATATATATATATATATATATATATATACACACACACACACACACACACACACACACACACACACATACCAGTACTTTAGGAGGCTGAGGTGGATGGATCATGAGGTCAGGAGTTCAAGATCAGCCTGGCCAAGATGGTGAAACCCCGTCTCTACTAAAAATACAAAAATTAGCCGGTCACGGTGGTGGGTGCCTGTAATGTCAGCTACTCAGGAAGCTGAGGCAGAAAATTGCTTGAACCCAGGAGGCGGAGTTTGCAGTGAGCCAAAAGCTCAACTACACTCCAGCTTGGGTGACACAGGGAGACTCCATCTCAAAAAAAAAAAAAAGATACTGGATTTTATAAAGATGGGTTTAACATTGGTCCTATATTGGACCCATTATTGGAATAAATAAGGCATGTGTATAAATAACTGGAACAAAAAATAGAATATGTTCATCACCATAAAGGGAATCAGATAAGGTACTTTTTGTTTCAAAGGAGGACAAGAATACCTCTGGTTGTAACAATTGAGGAAGGCTTTTTGTTGAGGTAACATTGGGATTGGGCTTTAAAATGGATAAAATTGGGGTATGTACACATAAAATATTGGGGAGGGTAGAAAGAGGGAAGATTATGAACAAAGGCATGTAGATAATGGAATAAGTTATAGACATTTTTTAAATGGTGAGTAATTCAGTTTTTCTGGCACATAGAGAGCAAGCAATGGAATGATCAAGAAGGGAATAAGAAATTTAAAATAACTTGTAAAGGATGTGGGAAATTTTTGGTAGGCATTGGGGTAGCAGTGATGGATTTTAATTGCAGGACTGGCATAATATGATTAGGAATGGCATTAATGGTAATAAATAGCAGTAATGCAGGCCATGATGCCAAGTGCTCACCTTGTGATTGTAATCAAGTTGGCCATTGAGAAGATGGAGACAGTAGTTCCAGGGAGAAGTAAATAGGAGATAGTGGGAAAAGAGAAAGATGAGAGTAACATTAGAATAAGTAAACACTTAACTAATTAGATGCCTAGGACAGGGTGCCTGAAGGGACGCCCCTGGGTCCTTCTTGTATCATTTAAGGTAATGTGGAAGGCACAGAGGAGCAGAGGCAGGATTAAAAGGAAGGATGATGAACTCATGTATAGGCTTGTAGGTTTGAAGAAAAGAAGGAAGCCCCAGAAGGAGATAAATTTTGGGTTGTTAGACATGCCGTGTAGGTTTGGAGAGAAAGGTCATTGTCAGGACTCTTGATTTATGAGTGATCTGCATCCAGGGGATTAACTAAACCAAGAGAGAAAATGAAATAATAGAGGAGGGCTTGATATCAAAAGACAAAGAGAGCACAAGGGAAGCCTCTATGTTTCTGTAACAAGATAAGAAAAAAAGATTGCAAACAAAACAGAAGCAACTAGAAAGATAAGAAAGTAGAGCTGGGTGTGGTGGCACATGCCTATAGTCCCAGCTGGTTGCGAGGCTGAGGCAGGAGGATTGCTTGAGCCCAGGAGTTCAATACTGCAGTGACCTATGATTGTGTCACTGCATTCCATCCTGGGAAACAGAGATATCCTGTCACAAAAAATTAAAATAAAATAAAATAGAGGGCTTTTTACTGAAGCTAAAAGAAGAAGGGATTTCAAGAAAGTGGCAGTGAGCAATGTCAAATATTGCAAGGGAACTCTGACTAATGGATGACATGAATGATCTTTCCATCTTTCCATATTTGAGAAATGAATCTATTTTTATGTTTGTGACATCATCTTAGCGTGTTTTGAGTAATTTTTTCTATTACTTTAGAATTTGATAAAGTTGTAAATTCTGTTCTCTTTTTCTTTTTCTTTTTTTTTCTTTTTTAAAGACAGAGTCTTGCTCTGTTGCCCAGGCTAGAGCACAGTGGCATGATCACCATTCACTGCAGCCTTGACTTCCCAGGCTCAAGCGATCCTCATACTTCTGCCTCCCCAGTAGCTAGGACTACAGACAGTGAGTCACTATGCCTGGCTAGTTTTTGTATTTTTTGTAGATACAAGGCTTTGCCATATTGCCCAGGCTGGTCTTGAATTCCTGGGGTCGAGCCATCTGCCTGCCTCAGCCTCCCAAAGTTCTAGGATTATAGGCATGAGCCATGGCACCCAGCCTAGAATTTGATAGGTTTTCTATTGGGACAGTTTCACTTAGCTCTATTTGTGGAGTCAAAGGGTCACTTGATTTCATTCACTTTGCAAATTATGATGTATATCAGTGTCCATTGACTATAGGTGCATAGAACAAAGATCTTAAAAATTAGTATTTAAATAATACAAAAGCTTTGAATATTATACACAAATTACATTTTTTTCTTACCATATTATTTGATATTCTATACCAATTTTTTGTTCAAAGTACTTCTTAGCAGCATACTCATTTGTGGAATGAAAACTAGGGTCAGAAACTGGGAGTTCCTGCCTCCTGCTACTGTCTCAGCTCTGTGAGTTGGTGCCTGGCTTCCCTAAAATTGAGTCTGGAGAAGCAAAATAAAGACCAGAATTCCACCAGGCAAATGGGAATTTCTAGCTTTTTGTAACTCTTATCAAAGCTTTCCTGGACCTTAGGTGACACAGGTTCTGTTAAAAATATCATTGTTATAACACAAATAAATCTTGCTCTAAGTAATAACAAATTCTATCCACACATCCCACAGGCATCTCAAATTTAGTATGTCTAAAGCAGATATCACATCCTTTCCCAACAACCTCTCCTTTATATTGCATATATTGCATCTCCCATCTCTGTCAATGGTAGCATCCTTCATTTGCTTGCCCAAGCTAGAAATCAGAGTTATTTTTAATCTTCTTTCTACTGCCCTCCACTATATTCAATCAATTAGGCAAGAAGTTCTATCAAATGTTATGCCCTGATTAACTCTTCATGCTGTTGGGTACTTCTGATCTCTTGCCTGCTAGTAGTTATACCTCTTCACTATTATTCTTCCTAACCATATTTATTGAGCATATACCTATATGTTGGACATTGTTTAGGAACTGGAGATTAAAGAATTAGTCCATGCTCTCAGGAAGCCTCCAGTCTGAGAGAATGCAGTCACCTATCAATTCAATTAATTGAGTTAATATTTAATTATTGATGGGATAAACATTCCAAAGAAAACACACAAACTACCACAAGAAAAAAAAAAAGTCATATTTCTTAAGAAAAAGGAAAGGTTTTCTTTTTCTTTTCTTTTTTTTTTTCCTGTCACCAAGCTGGAGGAGTGCAGTGGGGCGATCTTGACTCACTGCAACCTCAGAGGCCTTGGTTCAAGCGATTCCCCTGCCTCAGCCTCCTGAGTAGCTGAGACTACAGGTGTGCACCACCATGCCTGCCTAATTTTTTGTATTTTAGTAGAGACTGGAGTTTCACCATGTTGGCCATGATGGTCTCAATCTCCTGACCTCATGATCTGCCCACCTTGGCCTCCCAAAGTCCTGGGATTACAAGTGTAAGCCACTGTCCCTGGCCAAGAAAAAGGAAAGACTTTTAAGTGGAAAAGCTTTAATTTTGAGGAGAAATAGGAGTAAGACAGGTGACGGTGGGAAGGAAAATTGTCAAGGTGAGGGAATTCTGGAAGCTGTATACTTACAACGAACCTTTTACTTGGAAGATCTAAAATCAGGATAGTTGGAGTAAAGAGAGCAAGTGAGAAAGATGAATGAACTAAAGTTAGACCTGGGTTGAAGCCATCATCATGCAGGGTCGTTAGGTATAAGGATTCTGTTCTTACTCTTCAAAACAGAAATAGTTTGAAAGTGAAGGGGAGATGGTTTTTAAACTGGAAGTGTTCTGGAAAAGCCTAGCCATATGGTCATTCTATTTAGAGTCATGTTAAGAATTTTAGGTTTTGTTTTAAGAGAAAATAAAAGCTATTGAAGAGTATTAAGTCACGATGTGCCTTTATCAGATTAGCATACTCAAATAGCATCTTCTTCCACCACATCTGCCCTCTGTGTCTAATTTTACCTGCTTATCTTTTTTCAAAGCCCTTATACTAGCTGAAATTATGTACTTATTTATTTGAGTGTTACATTTCTTCCCTTCATGGATTTAGGCTCTGTGAAGGCAGAGACTTTGTTATATTCACTGCTGCAATTCAAGCACCTAAAACAGTGCACAACACATAGCAAATGCTTTATGAATTGTTAAATTCATAAATCAGTTTTCTTTTCTTTTGTTTTTAAGAGACAGGATCTTGCTCTGTTGTCTAGGTTGGAGTGCAGTGGCTTCCTGCATACTTACTGCAGCCTCCATCTCTTGAGCTCAAGCCATTCTCCTGTCTCAGACTCCCGTGTAGTTGAGACTACAGGCACCTGCCACCATGCCTGGCTAATGTATTTAATTTTTTTGAAGAGATGGGATCTTACTTTGTTGTCCAGGTTGGTCTCAAACTCCTGGCTTCAAAGACAAATTAGATGAGCATGAGCCACTGTACCCAAACAGATTGCTTTTCAAGACACTGTGGTTATTGTCCAAATTGATTAGAATGAATAAGAGTTTATGACAAGAGATGGTGGTAAAATGTAGAGAAGCTGATAGATTGGGAAAGGCACATGTAAGACTTTGTGATAGTTTAGATGTAGATAGTAAGGAAGAGGAAGCATCAAAGATGACTTCCAAATTTGTGGAATGAGCCACTGGGTGAATCTGAGGTGCCACTGTCTGAAATGCTTGAGGAAGGAATATGGTATAATAGTCAGAAGTGCAGGTGTTCACCTGGCTTCATCTTTCACTGATGCCGTGACCTTGGGCAAGCTGCTAATTTCTGCATGTCTCAGTTTCCTTATCTCTAAAATGGAAGGTAAGATTAGTGTCTGCTTTGTAGGCTATAATGTGGAGATTTAATAAAAGAACCTTATATAACGCATTTAGAACAGTGCCTAGTATGTAAAAAGCACTCAGGAGAAATTAATTACTCTGGGAAAGAGTGGGCGATGAGTAAAAAGGGAGGGAAATCAGTTCTGCTTTTTATTTGTTGACTTTTGGTTGCTGTGAGAGATTTCTCGGTGGATATGCTAAGATAGCATTTATAGTAAATGAATTCAGATCTCGGAAGGGAAACCTGGGTAAGTAATAGAAATTTGGGAGTTGTCTGTTTACGAATACCTGAGCTTGCTAATGGTAGTTAGAACTGAACTCTGGTGGACACAAACATAATTAATAGTGGGTAAGGAAGACTGAGTAAGAGGGTTAAGAGAGTTATGGCCAAAGCCAGGAGCTAAGAAGCGGGACAAGGGTGAGCTGTACCAATACTTCTTCGACTTCCAAGAAGGCAAGGGCCATACTGCCAGAATGCTCTTCAATCTAGGCAGCACACCATGGCTACAATAGTCTTTCTGAACTATGAAAGTTAATCCCACCTCACTCTCACCTAACATATTTTGGTGACTTCCCACATCATTCTGTTTTGAGTTCAATCTTAGCCTGCTATTCAATGTACTTCACTTTGTCGTCCTCTCTGGCCTTTTCCTTCAGTGCGTTAGACACTGTGCCCTGCTCTTGCCACACTTGTTCTTGCCTGTAGATGATATGCATGCTATTCTATCTGCCTTGACTGCCCTTCTACCTGTTGTGCGTGACAAAGACCTGCCAAACCAAGTTCTAGTATTACTTCTTTGGGGAAGTGGTGCCCAGAAGTGCCTTTTCTCTATCCAACGGAATCTCCTGTTTCACACTAGGAAAACCCTCATTGTACGAGGCCATATTGTTTATTTTGTTTCCTAACTTATTTCTTTGTGCCATGAGCACGTTGAGAGAAGGCTGTGTGTCATTTTGATCTTCAGTACCTTGGTCAATGCTTGTCATAGTGTGCACACTAATTGTTTGTGAAATTGAGGAAGTATTTAAAAAAAACCACAACAGTGGATCCTGCTACCTTCTCAAACTCCGTGTAACTATTTCTCATTCACTCAGATGATGTAGAAAAAGTTTAATATAGGAGGATCCAGGTTCAGAACATACTATATTCCGACTATAATCAGATATATTCATAATACATTCAGATAAATGGAGATGAGCAGAATTGGTCCATAGAGTTATTGGAGGATTCAAAATGTTGCACAATCATTGTACAAATATTTAATTTCTATTTGGTATAATCTTCACTACCAAGTTTGTTCAGTGTTAAGTTTATGATTCAGATATCATGTATATCTTTGTTTAAGTTGATTTAATTTTTAAATGCTTATTTTATTCTAGCACTTTGACAGGTGGTTTGGAAGTGAAAAACATAGTCCCTATCCTCCTGATACCTGTTGGGGTGATACAAAAGACATGTAAACAAGCTAAACCACAAAGATAGCAGAATGGGCCCTTCAAATTCTCTTATTGTTAAATTCTGGAAGATGGGTTTCACTTTAATATTTGGTTTTTAAATGATATGTATGGGAATATGACTTCACTACTCTAGAAAACTTGGACTTTCTTAAATCAATTGAGTAGTTACATTTGATTATCTAATTTATTTCATCTATACTTTTACATTTATATCTATTACTGTGGATTAGAAATGGCATTTAGAACTTTTATTGAGGACCAGAGGGTATCTCTTTCTCAGATGCATTAAGTTTAATAAGCAGAATAGTATAATAGCAAAAAATGTTTTTACCTGTGAGAAGACATGACAGAATCAGCTATTCTCTGAAACTAAGAATTCTTTCCTCCTTTCCAAAGTGGCCCACTTTTGGACCAGACTGAATAAAAGCACTGGTAGTTTTAGCCTTACCTAGAGAAGACTCTAGTCCAAATTCTGGACTCCAAATCTTGTAAGTTGCTCATCGGAGAGTCATCAGATGATGATGCGGCATTATCATTATAATGATGAGTGCTCCTTGTGGCATTCAGGGCTCTTTGTCTGGAGTGGCACTTATCTGGTGGTAACAGTTCATGATTGTTACTCATGGCAGATGTCTATGAGATTACTAGAAAAACATTGAAGAGATATCATATGCTCATCAGGAAGAAATGAATGTGGTAATCGGCTTTGCCCAGGTTTGTGAATCTTTTTCCATCTATTTCATTCAGATTTAAAAATAGATGTTCTTAAATTCAAAGACTCATATTGGCCATACTGGTAGATAGAAATTCATTTGTATTTATTCAGGTTTACTCCATTTTAGATATTTTCTGATTTTTGAGACAATTACTCAACTTCATTCTTGCTTATGAATCTTAACTAAGTTGTTTTGCTTTATTTATTTTGCCATAAAATGGAAAAATGAGAAATGATATAAAAACTTAAAGGAGATATACAAAATTTATACTGAAAAGGAGATATCTCAAAGCAAATTAAAAAAAGCATATTTTTTCATAAAAATTAGAATTCAAATTCATGATTTTTGAAAAAGAATATGATTTTCCTGATTTTTCATACATAATTAAATATATATAACACATATTCAGGTATGTTCAGTATTTTAGAAATTTGAAAATTTTAATAAGATATTAATTTTTAAAGATTTTTAGTGGTTCATGTACTTGGTCCAAATAGCAATGACTTCATTTTAGGGATAGATGAAACATATTAACAAATTTTACACCTTTCATTTTTACTTCTACAGTGGCAGCTAATTTTATCTGGAACAGTGAGAATAATCACCTGACTTGAGAGATATTAGGCATAAATTGAATGTTTCCAGCTAAAATTATATGCCATTGGGTAAATAATTTAAAAATTGATTAGCATTTCATAAAAGGCAAGGTCACAGGCTATGAAAATATGTATAGGTATGTTGACTAGATAATGATGAGAAAAATGTGAAGATAATTGTATTTAAATTCAAAGATCCATGCAAGAATTTGTCTGCTTCATAACTTACTAGAAGAATTTATTATTGCCACTGTACTCCAAACCACTAATAAGAAATGTCTTTTAAGATTTAAGATTGTATACATGCTTTGTACCTAGAATTGATGGAAGTAATTGGTAAACTACTTAATCAAGTCCCACTTGGAAGTGAATGGGAGCGAGAGGATACAAAATGTAGGCTGGGTAAGAAATCCAACAAGTCAGTGGAGTTCTCTTTACAGAAAGAAACAAAGATAGCAGTAATTAATGACCCTGACTCTGTGCCAAAAAAGCTTTCTTCTGACAACTCCAACTTAATTAAAACTTAAGACATTTCAATGGCCTCCGAAAGCCCCTGATGGGGTGAACTCTTGCAGACTCGTGAGAAAATTTTGTAAATTAAAGGAAAAGATGTGTGTTACCACTAGTACCATGGCTCTAATCCCTGACAGTCAAAGAATCTATTTAGCCCAAGCCTTTTCTTTTAACCAGCTCACACCTGCAGGCTTCCTGGCACTTCCTCTGCACCAGAAAACGCAGTTTTTGTGTTTTACGGAAGATCAGATAATAGGAGCCTTGCTGTTCCTTTTGTTTTTGTGCATTGTTCATTAGCCTGTGAGTGTTGCAGGCACACTTGATATGCTTGGCTTGCTCCAGAGTAGAGCATGGCCTGAAAGCTTTAGGTGGTGCAACACAGGGTGAAGATGGGTTGGCGGAAAAAGTAAGTTTTTTTTTTTTTTTTTTTAATGTGAAAGTGGCTCAAATTAAAACTCACAGTTGATGGGGCAGCCTGAATGGCTGTGGCCTGCTGTTCTTAACACAGTGGAGTGACAAGAAACGAAGTTCTGTTCTAGACAGTGCTGATTTGAGACACAAGGAAATGCGTCGTTAAATAGCCCTTGCTCCTTTTATTGGTACCATTTTTAATTCACTTGAATCAACAAGCATAAGGATTCCCAGTAGGTGTGGAAA